>NC_053430.1:63331504-63570731 GCF_007990345.1 Gossypium hirsutum
CAACATGGGAGACTTTGCTAATACTGTATATTGGCCTGCACCAAAAATTCTAGAAAATCATGATGGCACATGAGAGTTTCTGGAAATTACAAAATGATTTTCGAGTTACGAAACTCAAGAATATTTTTTAAAACGACTATACACGATTGGGCCAGTGTCTGGAAAATAAATTTTATAAGGGGTAAGTCAGTTAACACCTCGTTTCGGTGCGGTGATCGGTTTCGGTTCGGGGTGTTACACTACCCTATAGGGGTATTTCGGAAATTCTACCCACAGGGGTATTTCGTAATTTCACAATCAGGTAAAACGGTATTTTGTAAATCGGGGTAAAAGTATTTTGTAAACTGAGGGCCCACAACACGGCACACGCCGTAGGGACGGCACTTAGCATCGATGGTCAACAGTATTGTGACGAGTCACCAATAGTATTGTGGCAGAGCCACCAGAACAGATATTTGTGCATAGCACCAGACGCTTTCTCCTACAAAATCCCAACCCATGACATGTCATGCAGCAGAATGTCATGCCCATATTGAATCAAACAATCACAGTCAAGTCATTCATATCACCAACATATATTCACAATCAAATCCGTCAAACACACAGTCCAAGTCAGTCACTTGCCACAAGGGCAAAATAGTCATTTAACACCCTAAGGGCAAAATGGTAATTTTATCCCACAAGGGTATTCGGTAATTCTACCCTACAGGGGTATTTCGGTATTTCTACCCCTACAAGGGTATTTCGATAATTCTACCCCTACAGGGGTATTTTGGTAATTCTATCCTATAAGGGTATTTCAGTAATTCTACCCTATAGGGGTATTTCGGAATACCCTACAGGGTTATTTCAGTAATTTCACAATCAAGGGTAAAAGGTAATTCTGTAAATCGAGGGTAAAACGATAATTTTGTAAACTGAGGGTAAACCAGTAATTCTGTAAATCAAGGTAAACGGTAATTTACAAATCGAGGGTAAAACAGTAATTCTATAAATCGAGGGTAAAACAGTAATTCTGTAAACTAAGGGTAAAATGGTAATTCTATAATGGGGTAAAATAGTAATTCTGTAAACTGAGGGTAAACAGTAATTCTAAATCAAGGGTAAACGGTAATTTAAAATCGAGGTAAAACGGTAATTCTATAATCGAGGGTAAAACAATAATTCTATAAACTGAGGGTAAAACAGTAATTCTGTAAATCGAGGGTAAAACGGTAATTCTATAAATCGAGAGTACTTTGGTAATTTACAAGTCGAGGGCATTTCAATAATTGGTAAACTAAAGTATTCTAAACATGGATAACAATACGAATGGGCCTAAAGCCTATTCTCAGCCCAATGGGCCCACACGCTCGTGTGGCCCTTTTAGCCAAACTAGCCACAGATATGCGATTCACCTAGCCTAGTCCAATATTACTACACAATCAAACAACTTATCCAATTGGGCCCGGTAGGCCATTGGGCCCACATGGCCCCTTTCGGCCCATCGCGGCCCGAAGTAGCCATCCAACAACAAAGTAGTGATAAATACACACCTGATTGGAGACTGGAGTTAACCCACGCTCCGAGCACTCTTAGCCGACGCCCCAACCCAAACGAGCACGCCATAAAGCGAAAGGGATCAGCCAAGAAAGGTACCTTTACTCTCTTCATGGTTCTCTCTATTTAAAGCTAGCTTCCCATCACTCTTATGTTAGCTTCCCGATGTGGGATCCCTCCAACATCAGAGTTTAAATTCAACCCAACTCTTGCCGCCCCCCTGTTAGCAAAATAAATGTTCTTTGCTTGCTATGGGATTCGAACCCATGCCTCCCCTCAAATGCTCCACACACCACTTGCCACTAAGCCATAAGGTTTTTGTGTCACAATTTCTCCAACAATATTCTTAAGGCCTACCTACTAACCCAGGGTTTGATTCACCTTAAACCAAATTTTTTGCTAGAGTCCAGGTTTAAACCCAGGACTTCTCCAACACTTCTCAACACACTTAACCACTAAAACAAGCCTTCATTAACGAAATTTGCATGCACAACAGAATATTATAAGCTACCTTAAACCACTCCCATGCTCAAGGCCCAAAACTTCTAGGCCCAAATTCAGGGTGTTACACTAGTGACATGTCATTAGGGAACATTGATTTGAATTCGGGCCGTGATATTAACTGATTTGGCTTTGGGCCATGAATATCAACTGATTTGGCTTCAGGCCATGTGTAACGGCCCAAATTTCAGTGATATCAGAACAGTGATTTGAAATCACTAAATCCAACATGTGAGTTTAGATATTAGTAAGTAAATGTTAAGTTTGAATTAGTGAAATTATGAATTAAAGGAAGTCGTAGATAAAATGAGATAAAAACGAGGTATTGAGACCTTGAATTCATAAACCGAGCCATAAATATTTTTAAAAATATTTATGGAGTGTTAATAAGTTAGTATTAAAGTTTTGTCAAGAAAATTTAAGGTTTTGGTAGTTAATTGGGTAAAAAGGACTAAATTGAATTAAATGCAAAATTGTGAGATGTGATTAAATTTCTCTAGTAATAATTAAAGGAGGACTAAATAGGCAATTAAACACCTATTATTGGGCTGGACGGCATGTGTGTGCAGGAAAAATAAAAATCAAGTGTGAACAAGGGGCAAAATTGGAAATAGGGTGAAAATTTAATAGTAAAATATGATGTAGTTGGTAATTCTAGAGAATTCAACATTTTTCTTCATCTTCATCAGGTAAAAACACATTAGAGAGCTTTTAAGAAGCTAGTTTTATATTCTACAGCATATAAGTTCAACTCTTGATTATTTCTTGTAATTTTGTGTTTTTAAGATTTTTACAACTAGGTCCACTTGTTTAATTCATTAGTTTTGATTTCATGGGTAATTTTGAAAGTTCCCATGAATAACTGCTGAAAGTTTATGATGATTTATCATGGAATTGAAGTTTTAATTTTATTTTATGATAATTTATGAAGAGATTTACATAGAAATTAATTGTAGGACCTAATTGTGAAAGTTGTTGAAATTAGGGTTTTGTGTTGAAGCTTGGAACGTCAAGATTGTGAAGTAGTTTGTAGTGTTTAGATAAAATGATATTTGAAACTAATTAGTTTAATTGATGAACAAATTGAGTAGGGACTAAATTGTAAAAACTAAAAAGTTTAGGGTAATTGTGTAATTTTGAAAATTTAAGGGCACAAATTGTGAAATAGAATAGAATTGAAATATATGCTAATGAAGGAATGGTTTTATAATTATAGATTAAGAAAATGAAGTGAATCGTGGAAAGGATAAAATTCAAGAATAGTCCTTGAATTTCTACAACTTTTGCAAATTAGCCAGGTAAGTTCATATGGCAAAGTTCAATGTTTGATATGAAAATCTTATGATTGTTAAAGTATTTTATTGTAGATGAATACTATCAAATTGTATTAACTAATAAATAATGTGTGACTAAAAGAACAAATTAGTTGGACAATGGTTTTGAGTGCTTTCATTTTATGACCATAATGAATTGACAGAAAAGATGTGATATGTGCTTCCGTATAAGACCATAGCAGAGCTATGGCATCGTACAGTATGATTTGTGTTCCTGTATAGACCATAGCTGGGCTATGGTATCGGTGTGATATGATAATGTGATTCCTTATCAGACCATATCTGGGATATGGCATCGGTATGATATATGATCCGTGTAAGACCATGGCAAAGCTATGGCTTCGGTGTGTGATGTGTGACAATGTGAAAGTCCATAGTTTACTATGGAAATGTAATAATGAAGCATTCAATTCCCTTATTGTTCCCTAATTTGACAATGAAAATATATGAGAAATGGGCCCAAGGGAGTTAAATTTGTGAATAGCAACATGGAAATTATCCAAATGAGTTATTAATGAAATTGTGATTTGCAGGATGAATTAGTTAAAGTAATAGATATATGATAGTGTATAATATTTGGTATGATTTGTGTTTTTATGCCTATGAGAGCTTACTAAGCTTTTATAAGCTTACTTTTGTATGATATTTGTTTTTTAGATTGACTTATATACATACAAAGGATTGGATCTACAACAAGGATCACACTATCCTGATTTATTTCGGTAGATTTTGTTAAACAACTTTTTGATTTATATGGCATGTATTGGAGGTGATTTGATAATGTAATTGTATGGATGATTAAGTATGCAAAGTATGTTGAATGTGATGTTTTGTGTATGAAAATGAATATACATGTTTTGGCTTAAATAATTGATTGGTTGGATTCTTAGTGTATAATTATGTTTAGGTACAGGAAATGGATAAATGAATGTTATTTGATCAAGATTTATAAGTCAATGTTTTGGGCATGAACTATGTGTGTTTGATAGGTGAAAATAGCTTAAAAATTGTGAAAATCAAGTTTTAACAAGGCCAAGTCACATGGGCATGTGCCCAGGCCGTGTGGCAAAGTCAGAATCGCCCACAGGCTAGTCCCATGGTCGTGTGAATAAGACAAATCTGCCCACAGGCTGGCCCCACGGCCATGGGAGCCCCACGGGTAGGCCACATGGGCATGTCCTAGGCCACACGGGTGTGTGCCCCTATTTTCAAGGAAAAGTTTCCAAAGTTCCCGTTTTTGTCCCAAATCACTTCCTAAGCATATTTTGGGCCTCATAGGTCCATATTAGGGACTTAAAGATGAAATTTGAGGAATTTTAAATTGAAATAAAGATTTATGACTTGGTTTTATTCGTTTATTATTCTTTAATTTAGGTAGCACCTCGAACCCTTTTCTAGCATTGGATATAGGCGAGGGGTGTTACACCTTGATATCAGTAGTTTGAATATAAATTACCTTGATTTGGCTTCGGGCCATGGTATAGGT
This sequence comes from Gossypium hirsutum, assembly GCF_007990345.1. Classification (NCBI taxonomy): domain Eukaryota; kingdom Viridiplantae; phylum Streptophyta; class Magnoliopsida; order Malvales; family Malvaceae; genus Gossypium; species Gossypium hirsutum. The sequence continues at coordinate 63,336,365 of NC_053430.1, forward strand.
ATTTAGTGTGTGAGACTCCAAGTATCCGACTTCTATTCCTAATGGTTCAATGGGTTAATGGATGATGTGGTTGAGAATGGAATTGGTACGAGATGATATAGGTATGTGCGTAAACCATATTAGCTTAGAATCGAAAATTGGTGAAGAAAGTATATAGTTTTGTGAAAGCGTAATTGAAAAGTTTGTTAGTTGATGTGAATTCATGTACTTATAATTAATTGTTGAATTATGTACACCCCAAACCCAGCCTAGACGTTATGGCCGGATCCAACGTGTCACATTGAAGTTTTTAAGAAAACCCATGCCTCTTTCAACATCCTTCTTAGTGTTTTAAAAGATAGTCTTTGCTAAGTTAATAAAGTGAATGGAAGCTGTGCACCAGGTAGGTATCCGAAACAGAGGAGGTGAGCCATGAAGGCTACTTAAGTACCAAGCTCTTGATTGGATCCAATCCTAGACATGCCCACAACCATTGCCACACTTTGGTGCGAGGTTAGGTTTTGAGAAAAACGAGTTGGAATTCATTTAAGTAGATATTTTTGATAAACCGATTAATTGTATCCACTACAGGAAATAGGGCTTTAGCGGCGTTTTTTAGCGGCGTTTTATCAAAAAACGCCGCAAAATTGTAAAACACAAAGCAATAGCGGCGTTTTTGTAAAAAAAGCCGCTAAGATAGAGCATTAGCGGCGCTTTTGGCAAAACGCCACTAATGACCAGAGCATTAGCGGCGCTTTTGTAAAAACGCCGCTAAAGACCAGAGCATTAGCGGCGCTTTTGTAAAACGCCGCTAAGACCAGAGCATTAGCGGCGCTTTTGGAAAAACGCCGCTAAAAGTCATATAACCCCTAAACCTCAAAAACCATAAACACTAATCTATAACCCCTAAAATAATAATTATTAAAATTTATGGTTATACAATATATTAAATATTTTCTTATATAATCGTAAAGAGATAGTATTAAATTTAAAATATTGAATTAATTATCATTATAGTTTATGGTTTATGATTTAAGATATATGGTTTAGGGTTTAAGGTTTATGAGTTAACTATGGTTTAAGATATATGGTTTAGGGTTTAATGTTTAGGAGTTAACTAGTATTTGAAGGTTTATGATGAATTATGGGTTTAGGGATTATGATTTAGGGTTTAGGGTTAGGGTTAGAGTTTAAGGTGTAAGGGTCTGGGGTTAAGGGTTTAGAGTTTAGTGTTTATGGGATAGGGGTTAAGAGGTTTAGGGTTTAGATTAATTAGTATTTTTTAATTTATATATTAAGTGATTTCTTATATAATTGTAAAAGAGATAATCTTAATTTGAATATATTAAACTTATGATTATAGTTTAAATTATTTAAGAGATAATAGATAAACTTTATATATATTAAATGGTTTAAGATTTAATCTAAAAATATTTTGATATATTAAAATAATTCAATTCAAATTAATTCGTCTACACTTAATTTATTTAAGTGAAATTTAAACTTAAAATTTAGTCCTTATATTTTAATTTGATTAGTTTTAGTCCCTGTATTTTTCAAATCGATCAAATTTATCTTTTGTACTTTTCAAAATTTAAAATTTTAGTCATGATCACTCAAATGATAGCAATTATATATGTTTGGTTAAATTCTGCTATTAGTCTTATATTGTGCGTAAAGTTGTAGGTTGAGTTCATGTTATCCAATTAGATCATTCTTGGTCCCTATACTTCTCGACTTTTGAAATTTTAATTTTGACACAAATGACAACTATTAAATCCGTAACTGGCTTTTTGTGAGTAATATGTTTGTTACATTAGATTTTAGAAATAGCAAAACTTAATGAATTTAATAGCTATCATTTAATTAATACTACAATTTCAAAATTTCAAAATTACAATGACTAAAAAATAACAAAATTAAAGTAAAATGACTAAATCCACAACTTACATATAATTCAATGACTAATAGAAAAATAATAATAATTAAAAATATTTAACTTGTTTATATTTAAAAAATTAATAAATATCAAATGAAAATAACATGTATATATTTATAAAAAAATTAAAACAATATCATTAGCTTTAAGTAAATTTACGTTAAGTATTTATAAATTTAATTGGAAATTTAACTTAAACGGGGTCGTTTTCCTTTTTGAAACGTTTTCCTTTTTGAAATGTTTTCTTTTTCTCATGCTCGACACTAAAACCCTAATTTTTAAAGTCATTGAATATATATTAATAAAAAACATAATTGTTTAACTTAAATATGATTGTGCTTTAAGCATGATATTAATATATTTTATTTTTATTCAAGTCTCACTTCATTCAATATATGAGCTAAAATTTTATCTAAGTATGCCCATATTAATAAAAGGCTTAACCTAAACCCAATTTAATATATATATATTTATATTATTTTTAATTTAATATTTAATATCCTATATATGTAATTGTATTAAAATTTTTAATTTATATTTATTAAAATTTTATATGTAATTGTATTAGCATTTTTTAATGTTGACATTGTAGTAATATATAATATTATTATAAATTTAATTTTTATGTATTATAAATTTTATAATACATAAGAATTACATAATATACAAACATTATAAAATTATATTTTTACAGTTTGTGCATATAATATACGATGCAATTTTTTAATCCATTTACATTTTATGCAAATTTTTAATCCATTTACATAATATACGCCAGTAATATCCATTTACATTTTTCGCAAAAACCTTAGCATTTGCCTTAACACATTTTTATCGCCTCACACTCTCTGTTTTCACTTAGTTTCTGATTCTTCACTTTCATTACTTCAAACTCTCGCAGCGATGAGACCTCCAAGAGGTAAGTAACCAACGTCTTTTACGTTTCCTATAATTTTTAGTTACAGACTCTCGTTATGTCATTCCTAATGGTTTAATCATGTTTCAGGCCATGGTGGTGGTGGGTTTAGGGGCAGAGGTGATGGTGGAAGAGGGAGAGGAAGAGGAGGTGGTGGAAGAGGTGGTGATAGGGGCGTAGTGCCATGAAATCCCGCGGCAGACTGGTGTTTGATTGTTTCTGTTTTCTTATAGTTCGATGGAACAAAAAGATTCTCCAACTTTAGTTGACAAAAACTTTCCTCTTTCCTCTTTTCTCTTGTCATTGTGAAATCATTCTTTCGCTAGATCCATAGAAGTTGTTTATTAACTAGAACTTGGTTTTCTGCATTCTTGTTTACAATTATGGCTATCGGTTCTTGCTGTAATGTTATAGAGGAAAAAGGTAGGTTCTATTTTATCTATTTTCTTCATTGTGTTAAACCAGAAATATTATAATGAATGCAGGATGAAATATTATCTACTGAAGTAATAAAATAGAGTTCATTAGTTTTCATTCTTATTGAGAATCAAATATGTGAGTTGAATCCTAATGCTTTCAGGTTGTGAATTATGTTGTGTAAATTATACTAGGGTTCCAAGTTCCAACACCAGAAGTCCAATGTTGCTGTTGTTGATTTGTGGAGGAGGTAAATTGGTCCTTTCATACACATTTAATATTCTTTATAGGGATAGACACAGTGGTATTCCCAGTCTGACTTTGTTTAGTGGGAGAAAATATGATGATTAGCACTCCGTCTACACTTAAACAACAGCTTTTCTAATTATGCTGGAAATGGCAATGGCAATGACAAGGAAAATGTTGCTGGGGTTTTGGAGACCAATGGGGATCTTAAACCCAAATTCCAAGGGGAAAAACGAGCTATACAGGTGCATCAATTCTCTTTAATATAATTTTAGCCCTTTGTGCTTAAATCTTGTACTATTTCAACTTTAATTTGTGTTATGATTATTGTTCTTTTAATTTCTAACTATTTTCCTTTCTCTTCCTCCGTAGCCATAGAATTTGCTGTTTTCTGTTGGTTTTGGGATGAAGTAGAAGCTCTCTTTAAAAACCATTCTCTGTCTGACTCACGTTATCTCCCGAGATATTTATCTATGATTTTATATTATATTTTAGTTCTTGATATTAATTCAGTTGAAAAATGATTAAAATCATTTTTTTACAAAATATCAAATGCCATATAGAGTGTCTTTTTATCTTTGAACTTAAAGTATAACTTCAATTAAAGTTTTTTTTTCCGTAATGTTTTGTTTTGTAAATATAATTTATATATTGAAATTGAGAGATCTTATATAATATAATGAACAAAAAACTATTGCAGGCTGTAATAAAATATATTGAAAGTTTATATATTACTGGTACTTAAATTATATCTTCTTTTTTTTCTGTCTTTAAACTTTTCTAGATAAATTATATTTAAGGTTATAAAACTATTAATAAATTTATACTTAATTTAAAGTTGAAACTATTTAAAAATTTCATGAAAGTTATTATTTAAATAAGTTTTTTTTCTTTCAACAACAGCAACATTGGACTTCTGGTGTTAGATGTTAATTTGGGATCACCATTGTGTTGACATTAACATTCAAACATGAGAATGAGACAGCTATATTTGAGATGAACCTGCATGATATGTCTTCATTCCTTTGCAACCTTCATCTTTAAATAAATATACATCCACACACACATAAACACATATATTTTTTCAGTTTGAATTCATATAACTTATGTAGAGAATTGTGAGAACCCTGTCATGTTGGATGCTCCCGTCTCTAGAGGTGTTGTAGCTGCTGAAGCTGGTTCACTTACTTTCATGGTACGAATTCATTTTTGATCACCTTCTTTTTCTAGAGTTGACCTATTATATATTGTTTTCCATTGAATGTATATGGACACTCATTAAACTTCTTCCCAACCTTCTTTAGTTCTTCCCTAGGATAGGAGTCTACTAGTAAATATTTTTCCAATTATTTTAACCTTTTTCGTGAGTTTACTGTTTAGTATCAATTCCATTGCAAGATATTATAATTTTTACATTATATTTTCAATGATGCATGTAAGATTAGTTGCCACAGAAGTCTGGTATTTTAGAAACACAAATGATATTAGGTTGGCAACACTTTTAGGTAGTATTAAACTTATGATAAAAAATGCCATGTGATCCAGGTTGGTGGCTCTGAAGATGTGTATCTTGCTGCAAATCCTTACTCCTCTCGATGGGAAAAGAGGAACTGCAAGAGGCTATTGATTTTATATCTCTGTTCGGGTAAAGTGGGCTTTGTGCTTCAGTCAGAGCTGCCTTGGTTCTTAGTGGTAGTATGGGTTCTATCTAATTCAAAAATGAGAAAGAAAAGGAAAGAATGGGCAGATAATGTATCTTTCAAAAATGATGAAAGTGCCACAAGTAGAGTCAAAACTAAGAGTGTTTTGTTTCAAGATTCAGTTCCGAACTCAGGTTTGGCGGTATCTCCATAGTAAATCTGATTTGATAAATTTACAATATTATTCAATAATTAATCTCCTTCTTGTTTCTCCTTTTTCTTTTATTGAATCACTTGTTTATCCTCTGTTCTTACATTTTTTTACCACCTGCAGGTTTCTGAATTTAAAAGGAGCTTAAATACTGTAAATTCTGCATGTAATGAGGTATATCATTAATGTTGTTGATGACGGCAGTGTTTATTCGTTCTTATCTTACAACTTTTGTATTGGTTATATAGGTACGAAATTTCCTTAAATTGAAGGATCTCATGAAGAAAATTCTCTATCTGGGAAATACATTGAACCAAGGAACTGCAAGGGGTAAGTGGCATTCAATTTCTCCTTTTGGCTTCAGTCTTTGATGCTACAATTGCAGCTTGTAAAAAGATTATGCAGAGAAAATATTACTAGCTAAACAACATGTAATGTATTACTAAAACCAATTAAGGTTCGCTTGTCCAGTCCTTGCATTATCTAAGAATTGGGTAATATTCAAATCAATCAAAAACTAGTTATTTATTGAACAGGTAAAAAACCAATTATTTTTTTCCCTTTTTCTTAAATTAAAGACCATGCCATTAAGGTAAATGCTTATTATTGTTAACTATTAATTATATTAACTATTTATTTTACATTAAATTAATGTTTAAACATAAAAAAATAAAATAAGAAACAATCAAACCAATTGGTTTAACCTGTGGTCCAGTTTCTTTAACATTGGCATTTATGTCCTTTAATGTCGAACTTCTACATTTATGTCTTTCATTTTGAATTTTTAGATGATAGTAGTGTCAATCAATTCTTTGTCCCTTGTTATGCTATTAGTTCCTTTGTTTTGCATTTTCTTTTTTTCTTTTTTTGCCAAAGCCACTTGTCCCAGGTGTCATGTTTTTTTATGCAACTTTAAATTTAAAGTTGAACTCAGGGAAGAAATAAAGATAAAAACAACTAACATAGTGGATCAGGAAAATGCTTTGCCATGAGCTGCTTTCTGTTTGACTTGTTTACGTATCTAAATAATAGATTGTTTGAGGATAGGCCATGGATTTGGTGATATTTTTTATTTAAACTATGTAGGTTTTAGATGCAACGCCTGTAAATGCAAAGGCACATGATTAATAACATGATCAATGATTTTTGTCGAAACAAATTCTAATTCTTGCATATATGATTAATAACATGATTAATAACATGATTAATGGTTCTTCAAATTTTCCAAATGTGTCTTTAAGGTGCTCGAAAATGTCATATTAATGTTGTCCATATATGATTTGAATGCTGGAAATTTACAGCATTTAGTTTCCTGCTTGAAGTTGATTAAACCATGCTGTAAATGCAAACATTATGCTGTTCACATGCTAAATTAACCATTAGTGAGCTTAAAATTGATCTATTCGAATGTGTTAAATTCATTGTTCAATGTGATGTTATTTCTGCTAATGTATTGAGTATATTAAGTTGTGCAATTTGATGTTATATGTGGCGTTAATATTGACTTGTTAATTGCATATTTTATTATTAATTTGATGTTATATGTGTCATTCATTAACTTTTTTTTTCTTTTTTCTCAGGTTTGAGTTTTTGTTGGATACATGGTCCAGGATTAGCTGAATTCATGCATAGTGACGACTTGTTTAAGCTAACTGTTTATCTTAAAGTGTGCATTCTATCATTATTTTGTTCTATTTGTATTTTGTTAGATTTCTGGTGTAGTATGATAAGTGCGGTATTTTGTTTGGCGGGATGTATTTATATCATAGATTATTCTTCTTCTCAATATTTTGATAATGAATTTTAATTTTTTTATATTTTTCAGGACTTTTTTATAATATTTTATTTTTTTTAATTTTTATGACCTTTAGCGGCGTTTGTTGGAAAAGCGCCGCTAAAGGTCCTGACTTTTAGCGGCGTTTTTTCAAATAAACGCCGCAAAATTTTGCAGCGCCGTCTATAGCGACGTTTTTTGCGGCGCTTGCAAAAACGCTGTGAATAGTTTTAGTGGCGCTTAAAGGCGCCGCTAAAGGCCTAAAAAAACGCCGCTAAAAATCAGTTTTGCTGTAGTGATCGTTGCGTTATTTTGAAAACAATTATCATTTTGGAAATGTGCCCTAAGTCTAACCCATTTTGGATTGTTATCAGTAAAATATAGGGTATAAAATAAAATAATCCCAGAAAAATAATTAAAATGGCATTATTATGACCCAAAACCAAATAATAATATTAATTAAGATAAAACTTATAAAAAAATAAAATAAACCGGTTACTTATTGCAATTAAAAGAAACAGAAACAGTAGTCTGGCCATCTTCGAGTCCCTTGCAGCTCCAAACCATCTAAGCTTAGGGATTACTTGCACAGTTAGAAATGGGGTGAGTTTACGAAAACTCAGTGTGTAACCCCCAACAACAAACAAACAGTGAATAACATAGTGTCAGTACAATCTGGGCCAAAGCCCTATTCAGTAACAGTACAGTCTGGGCCTTAGCCTTTAAACAGTAGCAATATGGGCCTAAGCCCTAATTCAGTCTCGACATATACTGGGCCGAAGCCTTTTCATAAATCATATCACTGGCTGATGCCTTTACTGTAAGCGGTATGGCCCATAGGCCCATTTCAATATCACATGCAATATCAATGAATGTATGCAAGCCTATTTGGGGAGACTACTCAACCCACCATCCGCTACTCTCCACCAGTACCAACCAACACACCATGTGGGGAATAACTCAACCCACCCAACCAAACTCTCCACTGGCAGCATAGTTGCTTTATCATATAAATGGAGGCCTAGCCTCTTTTAATAACTGGGGCAAAGCCCTTTTTGGTAAACTGGGGCAAAGCCCTTTTCGGTAAACTGGGGCATAGCCCTTTTAGCACTTCCTCCATTTATAAAACCCAACCCATGCAACATGTCATGTATGCAGAATGTCATGCCCATATTTGAATCAAACAATCACAGTCAAGTCATTCATATCACCAACATATATTCACAATCAAATCCATCAACCACACAGTCCAAGTCAGTCACTTGCCCACAAGGGCAAAACAATCATTTTTCATATTATAAGGGTAATTTCATAATTTTACCAAATATCAGGGTTTTCCATGTTCATTAACAATTATCAATATTTCCGAGTGTTTAAACAATGATCTTTAACCCACTTTATCGAATTCGGGCTTTTGGGCCTAAAACCCCTAATGGCTAATTTAGCCCACTAAGCCTGCTTAATCCAAATTTTCAACAGTACTAACCGTGTTAACATGCAACTTTTCCAGATTCCATTTTCTATCAGTTTTACCCAAATGGGCCCGAAAGCCCATTGGGCCCGATTCCAGCCCATTGAGGCCCAACTTACCATCGTGTACAAAATTGCGCTCTTACCTGCTCTGTAACACCCCTTACCCGTACCCGAGGCCAGGATAAGGTACGAGGCGTTACCGGACAAACATACAAACATTAAACTAAAATACAGGCCATAAAATTTCATTCATATTTCAAAACGTTCATTCACTTACACATAGTCCCTTATTTGAGTCTACGAAGTCCCTTATTTGTATCTACGAAGCCCAAAACATACTTTACAAAGGTTTCGGGACTAAACCGAGAACTTACAAAAATCTTGGAAATTTCATGCTTTAAGGCTCCACACGCCCGTGTCCCAAAGTCGTGTTCCATACACGGCTGAGACACATGGTCGTGTCTCTGCCTGTGTGGAATATACTTAGGCTATTTTCCAAGCTTTGGTCAACCTTAATCTCTTACACACTTATACAAATCAAAAGCATATAACATGGTATTCATTTAATGATTAAATATTCTCAATTAAACCACAAACATAGCATTTGTATGTCATCATACATGTGTATCTCATACTCATTTTACCTTATTTATTATAGTACCACTTATACATTTATACCAAGATTATCATCTTACCAAATATCTTCAGCTTAATCATCAAGCATTCATATTTAAAACTAGATCATATCTTTATAAAATACCACAATTCAGATGCGCAAAATAACGTGTTTGCCTGAAACATTTCAATTCAACTCCATACCCAACAAGCATTACATTGAGACTAGTCATATATATATACACATGTCATGATACATATCATTTATTTCATTATATCAATATTTCATATACCATAGTTTCCATGTATTCCACATATATTTATTTTCCTCCTCCTCCTCTTCATTCCACATCCTTAATGTATATAGCATTCTTGTAAGTACGATTTCACAATTTACTAATAAATGCTCACATCAAACTGTCCACACGAGTCATAGTTACTTACTTATTTATAATTCGAGCTACAGAGCTCCAAATTAAGATCTGTAAATTTCCAATAAAACTAGACTCACATATCTTTCCACCATAAATCTTTCATAATTTTTGGTTTAGCCAATTAGTACAGTTTATTCATTAAAATTTCCCCTGTTTCACATTCTAACAGTTCTGACCTCTCTTAACTAAAAATTAATTATCTCACAGTACAGAATTCAAATAATGTTCTTGTTGATTTATCTTGAAAATAGACTCATTACGGATTTTAAAATATAATTTTAAGCCTCTAATTATTTTTATCCCAATTTTTATGATTTTCTAAAGTCAGAACAGGGGATCACGTAATCATTCTGAACCAGTCTCACAAAAACATAAATATCTCAAAATATAAAACTCCTTTTTTTTTCTCTGTTTCTTTTATATGAAAATAGACTCATTAAGCTTTAATTTGAAATCTCATTCAGTCTCTGATTCAATTTATACTATTTTTGTGATTTTTCAAAATCACATTACTGCTACTGTCCAAAACAGTTTTATTGCTAATTCACTCTTTCACACTTTCTTTGTATTAACCTCATTTTAACATACATATCACAAATCATTTTCACCACATTTCATACATTACAAGTATAGGCCTATGATCACAAGATCACCATAAAATCATCCTCATGTATAACTTACTTGTTTATAACCTTACCACATCCTAGTCACTTAATGAACACATCATTCACATAACCAAGTTCCTGCACTTATTCATCACAAAACTCACAAAGCAATACATAGAGAGTCTCCCGTTGTACACTTCGGATCAATCCTCGATACTTTATGGTTTCAGCACATAGCTCCACCCATCATATAGTTCGGCACTCTTGTACACATGGTGAACACTCAGTACCACCCATGTGACCTAGCCAATTTATCTCGTAGCTCTCTTGTCTACATGGTGTCCTTCACCTGGAACCACGCATGCGACCTAGCTACATATATCCCGTAGCTCTATTGTCTACATGGTGTACACATAGTATCACCCATGTGACCTAGCTACATCATAATGTCTTGTAGCTCTCTTGTACACATGATGTGCACTCAGCACCATACATGTGACGTAGCTACATACTATCTGTATCATCCAATCTTTCCGAAAGTTCAACTGGGATTTCTCTCTCTTTTCCAACAATTTCACCAATCAAGTAATTATACACAAATATATTTCCAATATTATTATAAAATATCATAATACAAGTAATATTGATGTATTACTTACATATAAACTTACATCTCATTTAATATCAAGGCAATAACATTAAATTACACATTGCCTTATTGAAAATCATATGAACTTACAATTTCCCATAATATCCATAATCATAGAAATCACATTTATGTATGATAATTCAATGCACTTCATGTACCATAGACATATTTTTAAATCAATTCATAAACTTGGCACCATAATCATTTAATTTAACATAATTCAATTAATTCACTAAATTTAACTTTCAAATATAAATTACAGCATTATTGCTGTATTATTATCATACCAACTTACATACTTTCAACACCTCGAAAATTATAATAAATATATCAATTTTACATTGAAACATGCATAAATTAATGCTTATTATACACATGAACTTACCTCGATACTAAAACGAACATTTTACCAACTTTCCCAACTTTCGATTTTTCTCTCATTCTAGGTTCAGATCTCATTTTTCGGGATCTAAAACATCATATTTTTCTTATTTAATTAATGTACTATTCAAAACAGTCCTCAACTCAAACTTTGGAAAAATTACAATTTGCCCCTAAACTTTTGCATATTTACACTTTTGCCCCTAAACTTTGCATATTTACACTTTTGCCCCTAGGCTCGGGAATTAAACTTCATCCCTTATTCTTATGTTTTATGACATCCTGATCACTTTTCCTTTCTATGGAAACATCAAATTATCACTCTAACATATACTTATGACTATTAGGTATTTTTACCGATTAAGCCCTTTTACTCATTTTCACTCAAAACCGAGTAGCACAAGTTGTCTAACATAATTTAAAACCTCATATTCTATCATAAAATAGAAAAATAAACACATTTCACCTATGGGTATTTTTCCAAATATGAACCCTAGCCTAAATTATTGCTAGAATAAGCTTAATCAAATTACCGGGATTCTAAAAACGTAAAGAACTTGAAAAACGGGGTTAGAACGGACTTACTATTGAGCTTGGAAAGCTTGAAAACCCTAGCCATGGCTTCTCCCATGCTAATTTCGGCCTCCATGAAAAAGATGAGTCAATTTTGGCTTTATTTTCCCTTTTTATTTCTTTGAATTACCAAATGACCAAAATGCCCTTCCTTACTAAACTTTCAAAAATTCCATCCATGTCCAATTTTTTTCCATCACTTAGAAATTGGTCAAATTTCTATTTAAGACCTCCTAATTAATATTTCAAAGCAATTTCATACTAGAAACTTCTAGAATGCAAGTTTTGCAACTTATTCAATTTAGTCCCTAACTTCAAATTGAGCACTTTATGCATAGAATTTCTTCACGAAATTTTCACACAATCATGCAATCATATCATAGACCTCAAAATAATCATAAAATAATTATTTCTCTCTCGAATTTCATGGTCTTGAAACATCTGTTCCAACTAGACCCAATTTTGGGCTATTACATGCTCCATCGATCCAAACACCGATCATATCATATCTATTGCATCTTTACGCAAAGGCAAAATCACAAGTTCCCAAAATGCTGAAATTTTAGCATTTTGGCTTTTCAGCAAATATTAATCTAAGCTACTGCGAGGGTTATTACACACCTGTTATGGGTTGAAGTTGAAACGTTTCCAAAATCAATCACCTACGATAACCACCACCTATCACTCAAACATAACTAATCCAATATCAATATATGTAAATCCTAAGCACATCAGTCATACCGAACATAAGGGCATATTCATCATTTTACCATACAGGGGTATTACGGTCACTTTACCCTACAGGGGCTTTACGGTCTTTTTACCTATTAGGGGTATTTTAGTCATTTCATCCTACAAGGGTGTCTTGGTAACTCTACAAACCAAGGGTATTTCAGTAATTTTGTAAACCAATGGTATTTCTATAATTTTTAGAAAGTCAAGGGTATTTCTGTAATTTAGTAAATTAGGGGTATTTTGGTAATTTTACAAATTAAGGGTATTTCGGTAATTTCACAAACCAGTGGTATTTTGGTAATTTTACAAACTAGGGGTATTTTGGTAATCTACCCTATAGGGGTATTTCAGTAATTTCACAATTGAGGGTAAAACGGTAATTTTGTAAATCAATGGTAAAACAGTATTTCTGTAAATCAAGGGTAAAACAGTAATTCTATAAATCGAGGGTACTTTGGTAATTTTACAAGTCGAGGGCATTTCTATAATTGGTAAATTAAAGTATTCTAAACAGGGATAACAATATGAATGGCCCTAAAGCCCATTCTCAGCCCAAATGGGCCCACACGCTCGTGTGGCCCTTTTAGCCCAAATCTAGCCACAAATATGAGATTCACCTAGCCTAGTCCAATATTTACTACACAATCAAACAACTTATCCAATTGGGCCTGTAGGCCCATTGGGCCCACATGGCCCCTTTCGGCCCATCGCGGCTCGAAGTAGCCATCCTATAGCTAGAGTAGTGAGAAATACACACTTGATAGGAGACTGGAGTTAGTCCACGCTCCGAGCACTCTTAGCCGACGCCCAACCTAAACGAGCACGCCATACAGCGAAAAGGATCAGCCAAGAAAGGTACCTTTACTCTCTTTATGGTTCTCTCTATTTAAAGCCAGCTTCGCATCCACTCTTATGTTAGCTTCCCTATGTGGGATCCTTCCAACATCAGAGTTTAAATTCAACACCAACTCTTGCTGCCCCCTGTTAGCAAAATAAATGCTCTTTGATTGCCATGAGTTTCGAACCCTAGACCTCTTTGCCAACTCTATGACGCCACCTTGCCACTTCACCACAGGCTCTTTTTGTGTCATATTTTATCCCTAATTAATTATAAGGTCTAAAGGCCAAAGTCTAGGTTCCCTTAAAAAAATAGAATAAATTGCAAGAGCCAAGGCTTGAACCCAGGCTCCCATACAACCTTAATTATGCCACTTCCACTAAACCACATTGCTCCTTGTACCATTTATTTAACACAATAATTTAAAAGGCCCTCATCCAAGCATCCAGGTTTTTTTCACTTAATACCAAAATTTTTGTTAAAGCCCAAGTTTGAACCCAAGATTTCTCCAACACTTCTCAAAGCCATTAACCACTAAAGCAAACATTTAATTGTTTCATTTCATTGCACAATTAAATACCTATATACAACCTCCTTACGGACCCCCACTTAAGGCCCAATACTTCTAGGCCCAAATTCGGGGTGTTACAAATTATGTGTTTATGATTATATCAAATTTATTTCATACGAGCTTACTAAGCTATAAATCTTACTTTGTTTATTTCTTTCTATGTTTTATAGTGAATTCAAAGCTAGCTCGGATTTGGAGATTCGTCGGAGTTCGCTTCACACTATCCATCTATCACTTGGTATCTATGAATTTTGGTAATATAAGTATATGCCATGTATAGGGACTTGGTGTTTTTGGTATATATATTTTGGCCATTTGTGTTGGCTTGTAAATATTCGGTTTGAAATGTATATATTAGCCATGTGAGTTGGCTTATGATGGTGAATTTGATGATGTATGTACAAATAGCATTTGTTTGAGTTTAGTAATTGCCTTATAAATGCTAGTTATGATGATATTTAGTGCTTGTTGAAAATGGATATAGTGAATATCAAATGGTTGAGGAATTGGTAATTAGTATGCTTATGAGTTTAGGTAATTTGATACATGTTTGAAAATGGCCATATTGATGAATGAAAAGGGTAAAATTTGTTATGTATTTGAATTGTATATTTTGGTATGGTGAGTCTTGTAATTGTTGATATTGAAATGTAATAAATGATGCTTGGTTGAAGTAGATTGAATGCTTATTAATGCCTTGTATTGGTACCAATTGGTTTGATGTAGGAATGCAGAAATTTGGGTGGCAAATTGGCTTGGTAAATAGCCTATTTTTGTCCACATGGGCAGAGACACGGGTGTGTGTCTCAGCCGTGTGTGACATATGGTTATGTTACACAGCCGTGTGTCCCCTGGTGTTGAAATTAAAATCAAGTCAGTATGCTCCACATGGCTTTACACACTGGCGTATGACTTGGCCGTGTGGCATAAGTCAGTATACCTTACAGGTTCGGCACGGCCTAGCACACGGGCGTGTATGGCCATTTTTAGGGCACACGGGCTAGCCACATGGGCATGTGTGTTGGCCGTGTGACCCAAGTTAGAGAGTTACATGGGGTCAGACATGGGTTGGGACACAACCATGTACTCCTATTTTGAATGTCCACACGGTCTATGACAAAGGCGTGTCTATTGGCTGTGTGAGACACACGACCGGGCCACACGGGCGTGTATCCCCTGTTTTGAGAAAAAATTCTAAGTTTCGTAAAAATCTCTTGAGCTATCGATTTAGTCCCAAACCATTCCTAAAGCATGTTTAGGGCGTCGTAGGCTCGTTATAGGGACGTTATGCTTGAGTTTGAATAATGTTTGCATGAAATGTGAAATTATATGTGAATTGAATGTTTAAATGTTTTATAAGTTCGATAATACTCTGTAACCCTATTCTGGCGTTGAATACTGGTGAGGGGTGTTACATGAATGCCATACGATTTCGACTTATCAGAAAAATCCTTCCCTACCACTACACTCTATAATGGGAGTTCCCTAGAATTCTCTTCTTCAATCACTCTGGATTGTGGATATATACCATCAATAATTTGCAGTTTTCACTGCTAATGGCTATGGACACACAACACATTGATGTAGGTTGAATTTGCTTTAGCTGTGGGTACACAACGCACAATTAAATGCAAATACTTACTCGTAGATAAAAGCTATCAAAAGGTTTATGGTTGAACAGTAAAACGAACGTTGTTGGAATCTACTTTTGCTATGGATACACAACAAACAATTAAATACAAATATACCGTCATATACTTCCTCTGAGCATAACGTGTCATCCCATACAATGTAGTATATTCAATTTTAATGCATACATATATTGTAACATTTAATGTTCAAACACATGACAAATCAATAACAAACTCAAGAATTTCATACATTTGATTTGACAATCATTTAAGGCATACTGTTCATACGATCAAACAAATATATAGAGTAACACATATAAAATTTATAATTTATGCAAATATTCATAGATAAGAATAAATACCACATTAATTTAGTCATTCATGGATTCTAGAATACTATATATAATCAGGAATCTAATTGCATAATTTAATTCTCTAAAAATAGTGTGAAACCTATTTAGGAACTAAACTAATCAAAACATAAAATTTTAGGTCAAAATTGTAAAATTTAAGAAACAGAGGCACATAGCCATGTGGAATGGCTCAGGACGTGTGGGTCACATGGTTGTTGGGAGGGCCGTGTGAGATGGCCCAGGCCTTGTGGGTCAGATGGTTGTGTGGAAGGGTCCAAACCGTGTGGTCTAGGTTGGGTTTGATTTTGCTTTGATTTTCTTGTAAAGGAACACACAGCTGATTTTCGGGGTCTCGTATGATGATCCTCACGTCCAAATCTTATCTAGGTTACCTACATGGATCTTTGATTGACAAAAATGCAAGAATTAATATCTACCTTCAAGACTTATCAAATTTTAGCAAGAGTTTTGAAAAATCTTCAAAAAGATTTGAAATCGATTTGAAAGATTGTCAAGAATGATGCTATTCCATAATCCTAGGATTCTATGGAATTAGAAACAAAATTGCTTACTGATCTTGGCTCATTTAGATAGGAATTTCACAGTGTTTCATTAAATCAAGATGAAAACCAGATTGAATGGGATTGATTTTGAGTTCAGGATTCAATTATAAAATTTTCAACAAAAGAATATGAAGATTTCTAAAAAAGAAAAATGAGAAAATAAAAGAAAAAAGATGTATTTAAAAAAGAGAAAAGAAATTCTAAATAGGGCAAAAGATAATCAAAATTCTATTATGATTAGGAATGGACTAAATGGCTATGTTAAGCAAACTATAGAAGGTTTATTTAGTAATTAAACCATTGTGGCCAAATTTAAAGCGGAAAAAAGGGGAAATAACGTTAGTGTAATATCCTGAATTAGGGCTTAATCGGAATAGTGGTTTCGTAACCATAAATCTGAGATAGAAATAATTATTTTATAATTATTTTGATGTTTATGATATGATTGCATGATTGTGTGAAAATTTCGTGATGAAATTCTATGCCTAAAGTGCTTAAATTGAAAGTAGGGACTAAATCGAATAAGTTGCAAAATTTGCATTCTAGAAGTTTTTAGTATGAAATTGTTTTGGAATATTAATGAGGAGGTCTTAAATAGAAATTTGACCAATTTTAAGTTCATGGACAAAATTAGGACATGGAAGGAATTTTTGGAAAGTTTAGTAGTAAGGGTATTTTGGTCATTTAGTTATTAAAATGAATTAAAAGCAAAATTAAAAGCCAATTTTTGTCCATCTTCTTCATTAGGCCGAAATTTCAAGGGTTCTCCATAGCTAGGGTTTGTTTCAAGCTTCCAAGCTCCATAGTAAGTGATTCCAAGCCCCGTTTTTAATGTTCTTTACGTTTTTGAAATTCCGGAAGCTCGATTAAGCTTATGCTAGCAATAATTTAACCTAGGGTTTATATTTGGAAAAATACCCATAGGTGAAATTTTTTTATTTTGATGTTTTATGATAGAATATGGGGTTTTAAATTATGTTAGACAACTTGTGCTACTCGGTTTTGAGTGAAAACGAGTAAAAGGGCTTAATCGGCAAAAATACCTAATAGTCACAAGTATATGATAGAGTAAGAATTTGATGTTGCCATAGAAGGGAAAAATGATCAGCATGTTATAAAACATAAGAATAAGGAATAAAGTTTAATTCCCGAGCCTAGGGGCAAAAGTGTAATTATGCAAAAGTTTAGGGGTAAAAGTGTAATTTTTCCAAAGTTCGTATTAAATGCTGTTTTGATGAATGTATGTATTAAATAAGACTAATTTGGCAATATAGATTAAGAGAAACGAGATTCAAGTCGCGATCGAGGAAAAGAAAAGATTGTGGACTAAATTGCAAAATCTTTATATTTTGGTACCAAGGTAAGTTCATGTGTAAATGTAGTAACATAATTGTCATTTTAAGCAATTTAATGTTGTTTATATGATATGATGCTGATTATTATCATGAAATATTATACTTTGTGGTTATTGTTGAATAATATGTAATTATGTGAATTACTTGATGAGTACGAACTATCACCGAAGTACCGATTTCGATATTCCGTGGAAGACGGCAAAGATGTGTGATCGAGGAAAATGCCCGTTTGAACCTTAGGAATAGATTAGGATACAAGTGACATGTGACTAGGATGGTTGAGCATCCGAACTCGTTGAGTTGAGTCCGAGTTCACTTATGGATGCGAATGTCCGAACTCGTTGAGTTGAGTCAGAGTTCGTGAGATGTAACTAGGCATCCGAACTCGTTGAGTTGAGTCCGAGTTCACTTATGGATGCGAATGCCCGAGCTCGTTGAGTTGAGTCCGAGTTCACTTAGGGGCGGGTTACATGATTTCTTGATTACATATATGGCATTTATGTGCAAATTATCCATGTATCCAAGTTATATTCCGATGTGTTCAACGGGTGAAATTTCTAGTGAACTGGAAGAACACTTAAGATGCAAGCAACGTTTTGGTAAGTGTTGTGAAATGGACACTTTGGACAGGTATGTTCTTAACCCTCGGGTTGAAAATAGATACAACAATGATAAGGTGGTAAGATGATGAATAATGTTCAGAAATGTGATATATGTTTTGGTGATACCATGCTAAAGTTGTTTGGTATATTTGTGTTGTTATGTTACTTGTTATTTACATATAAACTTACTAAGCATTTATGCTTACTCCCTCCTCTTTATTTACTGTAGTTTTGAATAAGCCAGCTCGGGAATCGGGACGGGTCGAAGGTTCGATCACACTATCCAAAGGACTTTCATCTGGGTAAATGGCTTGTAAAACTTAAGTATGGCATGTATAGCAATATACTTATTTTGTGTAAATAATTTTATGATATGGCCATGATTGGTTGAGAAAATGTTTGATATTGATAAGTCATGGTGATGGTTAAATTTAGATCATGTTTGATATCATGGAAGTTTAATAGGTTATCTAGTTCATAACAACTCATGAAAAGATGAAATTTGCCTTAAAACAGAATATTGCTGCAGCAATGACATGAATTTGAAAAATCACTAAAAATAGTATAAATGGAATTAAATGATGTTCAAGTTATGAAATTGAATCTTACTGAGTCTATTTTCATATGGATTAAAAAAAACAAGCATATAAATTATACTTTATGAGATATTTGAAACCTTGTGAAACAGGGCCAGAGTGATTTCTGGATCCTCTGTTCTGACTTTAAAAATTCATAATAAATTTTAAAAAAATAATTAGAAGTCATTATTTATATTTAAAGATTCCTTGTTGAGTATAGTTTTAAGAGAAACAAACCTCGTTGTCAGTGAAATTATGTATAGATAGATATCTGATTCGTAATACACAGAGGTCAGAGCAGTCGAACCCTAAAATAGGGGAGACTTTAACTAATAAACTGTACTAATTGGCCCAACCAAAAATTCTAGAAAAAAATTAGTAAATATATATATGAGTCTAGATTTAGGGAAAATTTATGAATCTTGATTTCAAGTTTCGTAAATCGGGATATGATTTTTCTTGTAACTGTGACGCGGGTAGCTAGAAAGCTATGAATGTAGAAACAAATGATTTGAAGTTCTTAATTTGATAAATTATGTTCGGTAACCCCTCAAGCTCGAATCCGGCGATGGTTTTGGGGGGGCATTACATTTGGTGGTATCAGAGCAGGTTTAGTCAGTTCTCGGACTACGTGTTGTATATAGGATTTTGCTATACATGCCATATACATGAATTGTGATAGTGTGACAACTTCTGACCTTTTTAAATGATTTTTATATAGTAAATGGATCTCGATCTAGCTGTGGCAGATGAAGTAGAGAGTAATGCGCCAGCTCCGGTTGAAGGGGCAGCGCCGACTGAAAACCCACCCCCTACTGTTGGTCAGGGAGGAGGAGAAAGGGATCGGGAAGCCTTTCTCCAAATGATGAGTGCATGGTACATTGAGTTCGTTCGTACGAACCCAAATGTACGACCTCCCCCACCTCCCCCAATTCCTCAACCTATGCCTTCGATGCCTCAGAGAGTGGATATGATAAAATTTCACAGAACTCCCGTTGACAGAATTCGTAAACAAGGGGCTGAAGAATTTAGAGCAAATATTGATGATGATGCAGAGAAAGCAGAGTTCTGGCTTGAAAATTCTATCCGGGTATTTGATGAATTATCTTGTACACCTGAAGAATGTTTGAAATGTGCTACATCTTTGTTGAGAGATTCAACCTATAATTGGTGGAAGACTTTGATTTCGGTGGTACCGAAAGAGAGGGTAATCTGGGAATTCTTTCAAGAAGAGTTTCGGAAGAAATATATTAGTGAAAGATTTATTGATCAGAAATGTAAAGAGTTTCTTGAGCTGAAGCAAGGTAATATGACAGTCTTAGAATATGAAAGAGAGTTTGTTCGATTGAGTAAGTATGCCAGGGAATATGTTCCTACAGGAGCCAAGATGTGCCGACGATTTGAAGACGGGCTTAACGAAGACATTAAGGTATTTGTTGGGATCCTTGAACTAAAAGAAATGGTGGTACTTGTCGATCGAGCTTGCAAGGCTGAAGAATTACTGAAGGAAAAGAAAAAGGTAGAATCTGAAACACAAAATTGGAAGAAAAGACCAATGAGTAATGCATCCTCACAACAAACCGGAAAGTCAAGAAATATGAATCCTCGTTCCCAAGTTTCAGCTGGGCAATCATATGGAAATTTTAAGAAGCGAAATGTGGGTCCTAAATCTCAGGCTACTTCTGCGGCTAGTGTGGGAAATACGAGATTTGTTAAACCCGAATGCCAGTGGTGTGGTAGAAATCATTTTGGTCCGTACAGAGCAAATGAATGTTTTCGATGTGGTTTTCCGGATCATTTTATTAGAGACTACCCAGAGAGAGCTGAGAAAGAAAAATTTCAGAGTGTAAAAGCTAGTGGTGCAGACTCGACGGAAAGGTATCCGAGAAAAGCTGGAAGTGAAACAAGTAGTAAGAATGTAGCCAGAGATGCAGCAGTTAGATCTGAAGGAAGAGCTCCGGTTAGAACTTATGCTATTAAAGCGCGTGAAGATGCTTCCTCACCCGATATGATTACCGGTACATTTTCTCTTGATGATACTAATGTTATTGCTTTGATTGATCCCGGTTCTACTCATTCATATGTATGCATGAAACTGGTGTCTAGTATGAATATACCTGTTGAGAACACAAAATTTATGATTAGAGTGTCGAATCTGTTAGGCAAATGCGTGATAGTTGATAAAGTAAGCAAGAAATGCCCTTTAATGATTCGGGGTCATTACTTTCTGGCCGACTTGATGTTGTTGCCGTTTGATAAATTTGATGTTATTTTGGGTATGGTTTGGTTGACATTGCATGATGCTATAGTAAATTGCAAAGAAAAGGTTATAGAATTAAAATGTGAAAGTGGTGAAATCTTGCGGGTTGAACCAGACAAATCAGAGGCAATATTTAGTATGATTTCTTTGATGTCGGCTCAGAGATATTTGAGAAAGGGTTATGAAGCTTATTTGGCGTATGTAATTAATACAAAAGAAGTTGAAAAGAAAGTTGAATCAGTGCCGGTTGTGTGTGAATTTGCGGATGTATTTCTAGAAGAATTGCCGGGTTTGCCTCCAGTCATGGAAGTAGAATTTGGTATTAATTTGATACTGGGAACAGCTCCGATCTCGATTGCTCCATATAGAATGGCACCAACAGAGTTGAAAGAATTAAAGTCGCAGTTGCAAGAGTTGACTGATAAAGGCTTTGTGAGACCAAGTTTTTCACCTTTGCAAGAGATTATGTGTTGATTATCGGTAGTTAAACAAGGTGACAATCAAAAACAAGTATCCATTGCCGAGAATTGATGATTTTTTTGATCAGCTAAAAGGAGCGACATGGTTTTCAAAGATTGACTTGAGATCTGGGTATTATCAGTTGCGAGTGAAAGAGTCAGATATGCCTAAAACTGCTTTTAGAACAAGGTACGGTCATTATGAATTTTTAGTTATGCCATTCGGGTTGACAAATGCTCCTGCTGTGTTTATGGACTTAATGAATCGCATATTTCGGCCATACCTGGATAGATTTGTTGTGGTGTTTATAGATGATATTTTAATTTATTCAAAAGATGAGACAGAGCATGCTGAGCATTTGAGGATAGTTTTGCAAACTTTGAGAGATAAGCAGCTGTATGCTAAGTTTAGTAAAAGTGAATTTTGGCTCCAGGAAGTTAGATTTTTGGGTCATATTGTTTCAGGTGATGGTATACGGGTTGATCCTAGTAAAATTTCAGCCATTGTTGATTGGAAACCACCAAAAAATGTAACTGAAGTTAGGAGTTTCTTAGGGCTAGCTGGGTATTATCGGCGGTTTGTAAATGGATTTTCTATAATTGCTGCTCCTATGACTAGACTACTCTGAAAGGATGTTAAATTTGAATGGACGGAAGAATGTCAACAGAGTTTCGAAGAATTGAAAAAGTTATTAACTGAAGCACCAGTGTTGATACAACCCGAATCAAGTAAAGAATTTGCGGTGTGTAGTGATGCTTCTCTAAATGGTTTGGGGTGTGTACTCATGCAAGAAGGAAAAGTGGTGGCTTATGCTTCGAGGCAGTTAAAACCTCATGAGAGGAATTATCCTACTCACGATTTGGAATTGGCTGCAGTGGTGTTTGCTTTGAAGATTTGGCGACATTATTTGTATGGTGAAAAGTGCCGAGTATATACCGATCACAAAATTCTTAAATACTTGATGTCACAAAAAGACTTGAATTTGAGACAGTGAAGATGGTTAGAGTTTTGAAAGATTACGAGCTTGTTATTGATTATCATCCGGGAAAAGCGAATGTGGTTGCCGATGCTTTAAGCAGAAAGTTGTTGTTTGCTTTGAGAGTTATGAACACTTAGTTGAAAATGTCAGATGACGGTTCGATTCTAGCAGAGTTAAGAGCAAGACCGATGTTTTTACAAGAGATTTTTGAAGCTTAGAAAAATGATCAAGATTTGCTAGACAAGAGAAAACAGTGTGAAGCTGATACGGTGTAACACCCTGAATTTGGGCCTAGAAGTTTTGGGCCTTGAGCATGGGAGCGGTTGAAGGCAGCTTATAATATTCTGTTGTGCATGCAAATTTCGTTAATGAAGGCTTGTTTTAGTGGTTAAGTGTGTTGAGAAGTGTTGGAGAAGTCCTGGGTTTAAACCTGGACTCTAGCAAAAAAAATTGGTTTAAGGTGAATCAAACCCTGGGTGTAGTAGGTAGGCCTTAAGAATATTGTTGGAGAAATTGTGACACGCCAAGTTCGAGCCAAACTTCCAGGCAAGATTTGGGGTGTTACATTTAGTGGTATCAGAGCCTGGGTTGCAACAACTCGGCTGTGGATTGGGTTTTCAAAGGTTGAATTTTAGAAAATTATTTTCAACCACGTGGTCTGTTTGAAGTATTTCTCTTAAAAAGTGTGGCACACCGAGTCTCCGGCGCCGAATCCGTAAGTCTTCTGAATACTTTTTTCTATTTAGAAATTGAAATACTATGGATTCCTTAGATATTGGTCTGAATTTAAATTTGGTATTTATTTTATGTGGATGTGATGTTTGGATATAGAAATTGTATATATGTGTGATAAATATGTGTCTGCTTCAGTGAATAAGTGTTGTATGTATGAGATGTTTCAAGTTCTAGTTGAAGTGTGATAGTGATAGTAGGATCAGAGTGCGCAGTGGTAGCGTAGTGGGGTAGATGTTACACGACTACCCTGTTAGATGGAAATTTCGAGGACGAAATTTCTTTAAGGGAGGTAGAGTTGTAACACCCTGAATTTGGGCCTAGAAGTTTTGGGCCTTGAGCATGGGAGCGGTTGAAGGCAGCTTATAATATTCTGTTGTGCATGCAAATTTCGTTAATGAAGGCTTGTTTTAGTGGTTAAGTGTGTTGAGAAGTGTTGGAGAAGTCCTGGGTTTAAACCTGGACTCTAGCAAAAAAAATTGGTTTAAGGTGAATCAAACCCTGGGTGTAGTAGGTAGGCCTTAAGAATATTGTTGGAGAAATTGTGACACGCCAAGTTCAAGCCAAACTTCCAGGCCGGGTTTGGGGTGTTACATTTAGTGATCAGATTTCAGAACCGGTTCTGATGGTTGTTTGATGTTTAAAAATCAGATTTGTGTACCGAAAAATGAAGAGTTGATTCGAAAGATTTTGCATGAAGCACATAATGGTTGTTTGGTGGTTCATCCAGGTAGTACGAAGATGTATAATGACTTAAAGAAAATGTACTGGTGGAGTGGAATGAAAAGAGATATTTCCGAGTTTGTATCAAAGTGCTTAGTTTGTCAACAAGTGAAAGCTGAACACCAAGTACCTTCAGGATTACTCCAGCCTATCATGATTCCTGAATGGAAATGGGATCGAATTACTATGGATTTTATATCAGGGTTGCCGTTAACTCCAGGGAAGAAAAATGCCATCTGGGCAATAGTTGACAGACTGACTAAATCGGCTCATTTTATTCCGATACGTACAGATTATTCTCTTAATAAGTTGGCTGAATTGTATATCCGAGAGATTGTTAGACTTCATGGGATACCTTTGTCAATCATTTCGGATAGAGATCCAAGGTTTACCTCACGGTTTTAGCAAAAGTTGCAAAAGGCATTAGGTACAAAGTTAAATTTCAGCACTGCCTTTCAGCCACAAACTGATGGACAATCAGAGAGAGTAATTCAGGTTCTTGAAGACATGCTCAGATGTTGTGTATTGGAATTTCAAGGTAGTAGGGAAAAGTATTTACCGTTGGTAGAATTTACTTATAATAATAGTTATCAGACAAGTTTGAAGATGGCACCTTATGAAGCATTATATGGTCGTAAATGTCGGACGCCATTGTATTGGATTGAACTCAAGGAAAATCAGATTTATGGAGTTGATTTAATAAAAGAAACCGAAGAAAAGGTGAAAGTAATTCGAGATTGTTTGAAAGCTACTTCAGATAGATAGAAATCTTATGCGGATTTAAAACGAAAGGAAATGGAGTTTCAAGTTGGTGATAAGGTATTTTTGAAAGTGTCTCCATGGAAGAAAGTCCTTAGATTTGGACGAAAGGGCAAGTTAAGTCCGCGTTTTATTGGACCGTATGAAATAATTGAAAAAGTTGGACCGGTAGCATATCGGCTTGCACTACCACCTGAATTAGAGAAGATTCATGATGTGTTTCAGGTATCTATGTTACGTCGGTATCGTTCGGATCCTTCACATATAATTTCACTGACAGAAATTGAATTGCGACCGGATATGACTTATGAAGAAGAACCGATTAAGATTTTAGCTCGAGAAGTCAAACAACTAAGAAATAAAAGTGTTGCACTTGTGAAAGTGTTGTGGGAAAAGCATGGGGTAGAAGAGACTATATGGGAACCTGAAGAAACTATGAGAAACCAATACCCACACCTATTTACCGGTAAGATTTTCAAGGACAAAAATCCTTAAAAGGGGGGGAGAGTTGTAATATCCTGAATTAGGGCTTAATCGGAATAGTGGTTTCGTGACCACAAATCCGAGATAGAAATAATTATTTTACAATTATTTTGATGTTTATGATATGATTACATGATTGTGTGAAAATTTCGTGATGAAATTCTATGCCTAAAGTGCTTAAATTGAAAGTAGGGACTAAATCGAATAAGTTGCAAAATTTGCATTCTAGAAGTTTTTAGTATGAAATTGTTTTGGAATATTAATGAGGAGGTCTTAAATAGAAATTTGACCAATTTTAAGTTCATGGACAAAATTAGGACATGGAAGGAATTTTTGGAAAGTTTAGTAGTAAGGGTATTTTGGTCATTAAGTTATTAAAATGAATTAAAAACAAAATTAAAAGCCAATTTTTGTCCTTCATTAGGCCGAAATTTCAAGGGTTCTCCATAGCTAGGGTTTGTTTCAAGCTTCCAAGCTCCATAGTAAGTGATTCCAAGCCCCGTTTTTAATGTTCTTTACGTTTTTGGAATTCCGGAAGCTCGATTAAGCTTATGCTAGCAATAATTTAAACTAGGGTTTATATTTGGAAAAATACCCATAGGTGAAATTTGTGTATTTTGATGTTTTATGATAGAATATGGGGTTTTAAATTATGTTAGACAACTTGTGCTACTCGGTTTTGAGTGAAAACGAGTAAAAGGGCTTAATCGGCAAAAATACCTAATAGTCACAAGTATATGTTAGAGTAAGAATTTAATGTTGCCATAGAAGGGAAAAATGATCAGCATGTTATAAAACATAAGAATAAGGAATAAAGTTTAATTCCCGAGCCTAGGGGCAAAAGTGTAATTTTTCCAAAGTTCGTATTAAATGCTGTTTTGATGAATGTATGTATTAAATAAGATTAATTTGGCATTATAGATCAAGAGAAACGAGATTCAAGTTGCGATCGAGGAAAAGAAAAGATTGTGGACTAAATTGCAAAATCTTTATATTTTGGTACCAAGGTAAGTTCATGTGTAAATGTAGTAACATAATTGTCATTTTAAGCAATTTAATGTTGTTTATATGATATGATGCTAATTATTATCATGAAATATTATGCTTTGTGGTTATTGTTGAATAATATGTAATTATGTGAATTACTTGATGAGTATGAACTATCACCGAAGTACCGATTTCGATATTCCGTGGAAGACGGCAAAGATGTGTGATCGAGGAAAACGCCCGTTTGAACCTTAGGAATAGATTAGGATACAAGTGACATGTGACTAGGATGGTTGAGCATCCGAACTCATTGAGTTGAGTCCGAGTTCACTTATGGATGCGAATGTTCGAACTCGTTGAGTTGAGTCCGAGTTCGTGAGATGTAACTAGGCATCCGAACTCGTTGAGTTGAGTCCGAGTTCACTTATGGATGCGAATGCCCGAGCTGGTTGAGTTGAGTCCGAGTTCACTTAGGGGCGGGATACATGATTTCTTGATTACATATATGGCATTTATGTGCAAATTATCCATGTATCCAAGTTATATTCCGATGTGTTCAACGGGTGAAATTTCTAGTGAAATGGAAGAACACTTAAGATGCAATCGACGTTTTGGTAAGTGTTGTGAAATGGACACTTTGGACAGGTATGTTCTTAACCCTCGGGTTGAAAATAGATACAACAACGATAAGGTGGTAAGATGATGAATAATGTTCAGAAATGTGATATATGTTTTGGTGATACCATGCTAAAGTTGTTTGGTATATTTGTGTTGTTATGTTACTTGTTATTTACATATGAACTTACTAAGCATTTATGCTTACTCCCTCCTCTTTATTTACTGTAGTTTTGAATAAGCCAGCTCGGGAATCGGGACGGGTCGAAGGTTCGATCACACTATCCAAAGGACTTTCATCTGGGTAAATGGCTTGTAAAACTTAAGTATGGCATGTATAGCAATATACTTATTTTGTGTACATAATTTTATGATATGGCCATGATTGGTTGAGAAAATGTTTGATATTGATAAGTCATGGTGATGGTTAAATTTAGATCATGTTTGATATCATGGAAGTTTAATAGGTTATCTAGTTCATAACAACTCATGAAAAGATGAAATTTGCCTTAAAACAGAATATTGCTGCAGCAATGACATGAATTTGAAAAATCACTAAAAATAGTATAAATGGAATTAAATGATGAGAAAGTTATGACATTTAAGCTTAATGAGTCTATTTTCATATGGATTAAAAAAACAAGCATATAAATTATACTTTATGAGATATTTGAAACCTAGTGAAACAGGGCCAGAGTGATTTCTGGATCCTCTGTTCTGAATTTAAAAATTCATAATAAATTGTAAAAATATAATTAGAAGTCATTATTTAGATGTAAAGATTCCGTGTTGAGTCTAGTTTTAAGAGAAACAAACCTTGTAGTCATTGAAATTCTGTATAGAGAGATATATGATTCTTAATACACAGAGGTCATAGCAGTTGAACCCTGAAACAGAGGAGACTTTAACTAATAAACTGTACTAATTGGCCCAACCAAAAATTCTAGAAAAAAATTAGTAAATATATATATGAGTCTATATTTAGGGAAAAGTTACGGATCTTGATTTTGAGTTTCGTAACTCGAGATATGATTTTTCTTGTAACAGTGACGCGGGTAGCTAGAAAGCTATGAATGGAGAAACAAATGATTTGAAGTTCTTAATTTGTTAAATTATGTTCGGTAACCCCTCAAGCTCGACTCCGGTGATGGTTTCGGGCGTAGGGGTGTTACAGTTAGCATGGATAGAACTTAGGATAAGGGGAAATTGTGCCAAAACCCTATCACTAAACTAACAGGCTCATTCTTAGTCCTTTCCTACCACATTTAATACTTATACTAATTTAGCCTTCATCCTTAGTTGTTAAAAAACAAAGAGGAAAAATTCAAATAGTGGGGCTTGAACCTTGGTTCTCTAGAGGTTTTACTAAGCCCTTAACCACTACTACTGAAACGGCCCGTTTTCAGTGAAAATGGAACAGTGGTTTTGGGACCACAAATATGAAGTCAAATTTTTTTTTGATATTATTTTAATATCTAAAGCAAGATAATATGATAGTATAAAAATTTCGTTAAGAAATTTTTCAATTTGTATGCTCAATTTGTAAAAAAGGACTAAATCGTGTAAAGCGTGAAAGTTGTGTTCTAATAGCTAAAGCTATTAAATAGCTATAGAATGTTAAATGGAGATCCTTATCTAGTAATTAGCCCATTAAATGAGTTAGTGGATGTGCATGACATGGTATTAATGAAAATTTTAAAGTTAGGTAAGGGTAATTAGGTAATTAGCCAATTAAAGATAAAAATAAAATAAAAACAAATTAGTTATCATCTTTACACATGCATGAGCTAAAATTTTCAGCAAAGAAAATACCATTGAATACCTTCAAAGATTCGGCCAAGCTCATCCTTGCATGTAGGTGCGTTTTTGTCTCATTTTTAATGATTTTTATGTTTCTGAGATCGTTGTAGCTTAAACTAGCTAGCCCAGGGACTAATTTGGAAAATGGTTGAAGGTTTAGGGTTTTACCATTAATAAATATGTTAGAGTTTTGAAGTTTAATGGAAGAAAATGAATCTTTGTTGTTAAATAAACAACTTTTGTTAAAGGAATTTTAATGAAATTACCAATTACGGGTTAAATTGTGAAATGTAAAAATTGTGTTAAATGTGTGAATTTGTGAAGTGTGTGGGCTGCTATATTCATATAGTAAATTTGGCTAGGCTTAGTTGGGGATGAAATTTCATGAATTTCATTTTACGAGTCAAATGTTTAAGGGCAAAATGGTAATTTTTCCATAACATGAAATTTGGATTGAATTGTTTAGAATAACGATTAAATGAGTTGAATTTGATTATATAGATCAAGAAAGCAACATACAAAACTAAATTGGGGAAAAGATAAAGTTGTGGACTAAACGATCATATTTCTCCGTTCGAGTTTGAGGTAAGTTCATGTATATAAATTTCATATTTATATGTTTTAATTGAAATATATGTATGTGAATAGTTTAATTATTATGTATAATTATCGAGCACATAACTGATGATGTACGAAGAATACTGAGCCCTGTTTGAACCTTAGGAATTCATAGAATACAAATGACATGTCATTAGGGTTACCGTTTAGGTTGAGGTCCTACATATGTTGTGAACTCACCATAGCTGGTATGAGTTTACCGATTTGTAGCTCGTATGAGCTTACCAATATTCAGCTCGGAGGAGCTTATCGTTTATCATTCGTATGAGCCTACATGTACAGGATTTGATAGATTACAGTTCAGTACACCTAGTGTATACTACCCGCGTATCTAGTGAGATTCTAAGTGGTTCAATGAGCATAATGTTATTATGAGATTATACAAGTTCGATACGAACTATTATAGGTAGTTACATGGAGATGGTTTATATATATAATATATGGATATACAGTATAAATGCTACACGTTCATGGAATGTTAATAATTGCTGAATTCATACATGATTCTCAGTTTTTATATGTATAAATGTCTAACTTGTGAATGGTTATGTGATAGGCTTTGGCCAAATTGAATTGAGTTACTTACTAAATTTGTGGTTATATGGTAAGTTTAATTCTATGTTTTATGAACTTACTAAGCTTAATTGCTTACTCTGTTTATTTCTTGTGTTTTATAGTACTTCAGAAGCTCGCTCGGTTTGGAAGTTGTCATAGATTGCGTCACACTATCAAACACTTATTTTGGTACTTGGGACTTTATATTTTGGTTAAATGGCATGTATAGGTATTTTAGCTTATGTGGCATATATGTCTGTTGTGTATTTAGCCAATTGATGTGGCTTGAAAATGGTATATGTTTTAATATGAAAATAGGTGTAAATGGCCTTATGATATGTGGTGTATAATTGCTATGTGAATGCCTTGTTTTGTGAATTGGTGTTTAAGGTACCAAATGGTTGAAATTGAGATGTGGCATGCATGATAATTTAGGAACAATGTCTCAAATATGAGTTTGACCAATTAGGTATATTTTAGAAGTGTGGTTGGTATGTTTTAAAAGGGTCAATGAATGTGTTGATGGATATCATGTTGTTTGTGTGGATATTGCATGTTTGTGTAGATATTGGTTGGTTTTGAATGCTTATTTATGCCATGGTTGTATGTACATTGTTGAGCTTATGTTGGTACTACATTGGGTGAGAAAATATTGCTTAGAAAATGACCTATTTTTGTCCATATGGGCAGAGACACGGGCGTGTGTCTCAGCCGTGTGTGACACACGGTCATGTGTGTAATATCCCGAATTAGGGCCTAATCGGAATATGGTTTCATGACCACAAATCCAAGATAGAAATAATTATTTTATGATTATTTTGAGGTCTATGATATGATTGCATGATTGTGTGAAAATTTCGTGAAGAAATTCTATGCATAAAGTGCTTAATTTGAAGTTAGGGACTAAATTGAATAAGTTGCAAAACTTGCATTCTAGAAGTTTCTAGTATGAAATTGCTTTGAAATATTAATTAGGAGGTATTAAATAGCAATTTGACCAATTTCTAAGTTTATGGACAAAAATTGGGACATGGATGGAATTTTTGGAAAGTTTAGTAAAAAGGGCATTTTGGTCATTTAGGGGTAAAATGAATTAAAATACAAAATTAAAAGCCAATTTTGTTCATCTTCTTCACCATGTATGTGTATACCAAGGGAGACTCCATGGATAGGGTTTCCAAGCTTCCAAGCTCGATTGTAAGTCTGTTCTAGCCTCATTTTTAATGATTTTTACGTTTTTGGAGTCCCGGTAACTTGATTTAGCTTATGCTAGCAATAATTCAACCTAAGGCTCATAATTGGAAAAATACCCACAGGTGAAATTTGTGTATTTTGGTGTTTTATGATAGAATGTGAGGTTTTAAATTATGTTGGACAACTTGTGCTATTCGGTTTTAAGTGAAAACGAGTAAAAGGGCTTAATCGGTAAAAATACCTAATAGTCATAAGTACATGTTAGAGTGAGAATTTGATATTGCCGTAGAAGGGAAAAATGATCAGCATGTCATAAAACATAAGAAAATAGGATGAAGTTTAATTTTTGAACCTTGGGGCAAAAGTGCAAATATGCAAAAGCTTAGGGATCAAAATGAAAATTTGTAAAAATATGATTTTTGGACCCGTATGAAAAGTGTGACTAATTATTAGGCTAAATGTGATATTATAGATGAAGGAAATCGAGATTCGGGCTTAAATCAGGAAAATACAAGGTTATAGACTAAAATGGTAAATTGTCGTTTCTGGATCAAGGTAAGTTCGTATGATAATAACAATGCAGTGTTATGTTTGAATTATATTTCTTACTATGATTGCATATATTGTATGATTTAATATATTGGAAAAGTTGATGGAATGGTGTTTATGATGTGGAAATATGACATGAAAGAATGTTACATGAAATGCAAGAAAATGATGATACATGACAAGTGATATATGAAATATGTGATATATGTTATGTAAATTCTTAAAAGCTGATTTGATATTTGAGTTGTGTCTTATTATACTATGAATGGACAATTGGTACTGTGGATAGTGAGATCGACACTTCGAGTAAGTTCATACATAAATAATCTATCGATTCTTTTTATGTTACTATATTTTGATATCATATGAAATGTGGCTGTCTATCAAGTGGTTATTTGATGTAAGTTATGAATTTAAATTGATTACGGACAATTTAGTAAAATGTTAAAAAGTGAGGAATTTCCCGGTTGAACTTTCGGAAAAGAAACGATACAAATGAACTATTGTGAGGTCACGTGTGTAGTACTAAGTGCAGGCTACTACATGTACCGGATAATTGGTCGCACGTGCAGTACTAAGTGCAGGCTACTATGCGTACCTGAAAACTGTGATCACGTGTGTAGTACTAAGTGCAGGCTACTACGTGTACTAGATTATTGGTCGCATGTGTAGTACTAAGTGCAGGCTACTATGCATACCAGATAGCTTCGGCTACAAGTGTGGAAATGGGAAAATGTGCAGGCAATTGTGTATCTGTTATTATTCCGATGAGTTCAACGGGAAATCGATTAAATGAAAATACATGTGAAAGTGATTATGTGATGAACAAGTGCAAGTATATGTTTATTTGAATTTATGAGCAATATGCTCGATATTTGAGCGAACCTCGGTAAAATGGAATGGATTAAGTGAATTGTGTAAAAGTGAACTTTAGTAGTAAAACAGTGTTGAACAGCAGCGGTGCATGACTTTGAAAATTTACCAAAAATTGTGTAAGTTGAATTAAATTTCAAAAAAAATTATGGAATTAAAGATTAATGAGTCTATTTTCATATAAAAGAAACAGGGGGAGCAAAAGAGTTATATATTATGTGATATTATAATTTTTGTGAGACAGTTTCAGAATAAATTTGAGATCCCCTGTTCTGACTTTAGAAATTCACCATAAATTGTAAATGAATTATTAAGAGTCATACCTTACATGCATGGATTCCTTGTTGAGTCAGTTTTTAGGGGAAAGAAATGGCATGGTCGTTGAAATTATGTACAGGGAAAAATTTGGTTCGTAGTGCACAGGGGTCAGAGTACTCGTACCCTGAAACAAGGGAAATTTTAATGAATAAACTGTACTAATTGGCTAAACCAAAAATTCTGGAAATTTTATGGAAGAAAGATATATGAATCTAGTTTCTATGAAAATTAACAAAAATAAATTTGGAGTTTTTTACCTTTAGATATGAAAGATTTAGTAACTGTAACTCGATAACACAACTTAACCTGAACATGTGTAATTGTACAATTATAGTGTTTTATCTTGAAAAACGTGGTAGTAATTGCTTATTATTTTCATATGAACTTACTAAGTGTAAAGCTTACCCATCCTCTCCATTTCTTTAGTATTGGCAGGTCGGCTCAGGGTTGGAGATCGTCGGAGGCAAAATCACACTATCAAACTATCATTTTGGTAGAATTAATTCAAATATTAGAATTATCAAGTGAGTGGCATGTATAGGAAGTTGGTTTGTGATATGTATTTTTATTATGATTTTGACCATACGTATCAGTCTGCATTGAGTTATCGTATATGATCATGAGATGTAGTCCTTATCCATTATGGTTTATAAGTTTAATTAATCGTGCCATGTCCTATGTTTTGATGTGATGATATAGTTAGCTTTGTTTGTTATGCATGTTTTCGAAAAGTTTTGAATTAAATGAAATTTTATGGTCCAGTTTTCGTCTATGTGTATTGTTAAGTCTGGTAATGTGTCGTACTCTATTCCAGCCTTGGATACGGGTAAGGGGTGTTACAATGTGTCCCCTGATACTCTTATAGAATTCAAGTCAGTAGCTTCACACAGCCCAGCACATGGGCGTGTGACTTGGCCGTGTGGCACAAGTCAGTATACCCTCTAGTTTTCACACGGCTTAGCACACGGCCTGGCACCCAGGTGTGAGGCCATTTCGAAGGGTTCATGGTCTGGCACACGGGCGTGTGGTCTGGCCTTGTGACCCAAGTCAGTAAGTTACATGGGGTAGGAAATAGGCTGGGACACGGTTGTGTGTCCCCATTTCGAATGCCCATATGGCTTGGCCACATGGGCATGTGTCCCTTGCACTTTGAAAATTTTCCATATTTTTCTAAAAATCCTTAAGTACTCGGTTTAGTCCAAACCACTTTTAATGTTTATTTTGGACCTCGAGGGCTCGTATTAGGGACTACATGAATGAATTTGAATGGTTTTTGTTTGGAATGAGAAATGAATTTGAAATGTTTGAATTATAAGTCTGGTAATGCTTTGTAACCCTATTCCAGCGTCAGATATGGGTTAGGGGTGTTACATTTGTTGGTATCAGAGGTATGGTTTAGTCGATTCTCAGACTAACATAGCATATGTGAGTCTAATTGTACATGCCATTTTATAACCTGTGATAGTGTAACATCTTCTGACAGTTTAAAATCATGTTTTTCATATAGTAATGGATTCTAATCGAGCAAACTCCGGTGATATTGAGAGTAACACGCTGGCCTCCGTTTGTGGGACAGCGTCTTCTGGGTCTAGACCTGTGTCTGAAGGTCGTGGAGGAGAGGGTAAGGAAGCCTTTTTCCAAAAGATGAATGAGTGGTTTACTGAGTTTATCCAAACTAATTCGGTTGCTCAGTAACCTCCACCCCCGCTTTTTCCCCAACCAGTTCTCGTAGCTCCTCAAGTTCTAGAACCCATAACTTGAGTAAATCGCTAATTGATAAAATTCGCAAATATGGGGCCGAAGAGTTTAGGGCTACTATTGATGATGATCCAGAGAGGGCTGAGTTTTGGCTTGAGAATACGATCCGGGTGTCTGATGAATTGTCTTGTACGCCAATGGAATGTGTTAAATGTGCCGTGTCTCTTCTGAAAGATACTGTATGCCAGTGGTGAAGCACTTTAATTTCTATAGTACCGAGGGAACGAGTTACAAGGGAATTCTTTCAGACATAATTCAAAAAGAAGTGTATAAGTCAATAATTCCTCAGTCAAAAGAATTTTTAGAGCTGAAATAGAGTCGTATGACCATATCTGAATATGAAAGAGAGTCTGTTAGATTAAGCAAGTATGCCCGAGATTGCATTCCAACTGAGGTGGTTATGTGTAAAAGGTTTGAAGACGAATTGAATAAAGACATTAAGCTTTTAGTCAGAATACTTGAACTGAAAGAATTTGTTGTGTTAGTTGATAGAGCACACAAAGTTGAAGAGCTTAGCAAAGAAAAGAGAAAAGCTGAAATTGAAGCTAGAGATTTGAGGAAGAGATTTACCGGAAAGTCTCATCAATCAGCATCGAAGAAATCTAAAGAACATCACTGCTGTCCTACAGTGTCTACGGGGCATTCTAATAGAGATAGAAATGTGAGACACTCTAGTTCTAAACCCCAAGATACATCTGTAGCTAGCGTAGGTAGTGTTAGAAATACTAGACCTGAGTGCAAACACTGGCCACATTATGGTGAGTGTCGAGTTAAAAGTGGAGCATGTTTCAGGTGTGGTTCTTTTGACCAATACCTTAGAGATTTCCCTGAGAAGTCTGAGAAAGAAAAAGTTCAAACTGTGAGGCCGAGTAATACAATTGTTAGAGGGAGACCACCCCGAAATACTAGAAATATGAATGGTAGTTGTCGTGTAACGAGAGATTCAATAGTGAAATCCGAGGCTCGAGCGCCAGCTAGAGCTTATGCTATTCGCGCTCTTGAAGATGCATCAGTGCCAGATATTATCACCTGTACTTTTTCTCTTTATAACACTAATGTAACTGCTTTGATTCATCCCGAATCAGCTCATTCTTATGTGTGTACGAGTTTAGTGTCTAGTAAGTGTTTACCTGTTGAGTCCACTGAATTCGTGGTTAAGGTCCTTAGGTCAGTATGTTTTAATTGATAAAGTCTACAAGAATTGTCCTTTGATGACTCGGGGTTAATATTTTTCGGTCGATTTAATGCTTTTACTGTTTGATGAGTTTGATGTGATTTTGGGTATGGATTGGCTGACTTTGCATAATGCAGTTGTGAATTGTAGGCGAAAGCTTATTGTGTTAAAATGTCAAAATAGTGAGACTTTTCGTATTGAATCGATGATTCAAATGGTTTGCCTATTGTGATATCGGCTATGATAGCGTAGAAATATATGAGAAAAGGTTGTGATGCTTACCTTGCATATGTACTGGATACAAAGATGTCTGAATCGAAGATTGAATCAATGCCAATGGTTTGTGAATATCCAAATGTATTTCCAAAAGAGTTACCCAGATTGCCATCGATCAGAGAGGTTAGGTTTGCTATTGAGTTAGTATTGAGAACATCACTGATATCGATAGCTCAGTACCGAATGGCTCCGATAGAGTTGAAAGAGTTGAAAGCTCAGTTGCAAGAGTTAATAGATAAAGGTTTTACACGACCAAGTTTCTCGCCCTAGGGTGCACCAGTTTTATTCGTAAAGAAGAAAGATGGATTAATGAGACTGTGTATCGATTATCGATAACTTAACAAGGTTACGATTAAGAATAAGTATCCTTTGCCAAGAATTGATGATTTGTTTGATCAGCTAAAAAGTGCCAAGGTATTTTCAAAGATTGATTTACGATCCGGTTATTATAAGTTGTGGGTTAAAGATTCGGATGTGTTAGAAACTGCATTCAAGACCGGGTACGGACACTATGAATTTCTTGTTATGCCATTTGGGTTAACTAACGCTCTGGCAATATTTATGGATTTGATGAATCGAATTTTTAGACCATATTTGGACCAATTCATTGTTGTATTCATTGATGATATTCTTATCTATTCTCGAGATGAGTCGGAACATGCCAAACATTTGAGGATTGTATTACAAATGTTGAGAGATAAAAAACTGTTTGCTAAATTTAGCAAATACGAGTTTTGGCTCCAATAAGTTGGTTTTCTGGGACATATTATATCAGTGGATGGCATCCAAGTTGATCTGAGTAAGATTTCAATAGTTGTTGACTGGAAACCACCAAGAAACATATCCAAGGCCAAAAGTTTTCTAGGATTTGCTAGCTATTATCGGCATTTTGTGAAAGGGTTCTCAATGATTACTACCCTGATGACTCGATTGTTACAGAAAGATATGAAAATTGAGTGGTTTGACAAATGCCAATAGAGTTTTAATCAGTTGAAAGCACTGTTAACCGAAGCACTAGTTTTGGTTAAGCCTAAGTCGGGTAAAGAATTTTTTATTTTTAGTGATGCGACATTGAACGATTTGGGATGTGTTCGAATGCAAGAAGGCAAAGTAATAGCATATGCTTCCAGACAATTAAAGTCACACGAAAAGAATTATCCGACACATGATTTAGAATTGGCAGCAATTGTATTTGCATTGAAAATTTGGCGGCACCATTTGTTCGGTGAAAAAAGCTACTTATTTACCAATCATAAGAGCTTGAAGTATTTGATGTCACTAAAACATTTGAACTTGAGACAGCAAAGATGGCTTGAATTGTTAAAAGACTATGAGTTAGTAATTGATTATCACCCGGGGAAAGCAAATGTAGTTGCGGATGCTTTAAGTAGAAAATCTTTGTTTGCTCTGAGAGCGATGAATATGCGATTGACCTTGTCTAATGATGGTTCGATTTTAGACGAGTTAAAAGCTAAACCAATGTTTTTACAATAAATTTGCGAGGATCAGAAATGTGATAATGAATTACAAGCTAAAAGAGTACAATGTGAGTCGACTACTGATTTAGAGTTCAGATTGGATCCGATGATTGTTTTTTGTTTCGAGGGAGAGTTTTCGTGCCGAGGAATCCCAAGCTTATACAAGAAATTTTGCTTGAAGCACACAGTGGGAGCTTGTCTATTCATCCAGGGAGTACTAAGATGTACAGTGATTTGAGACAAATGTACTAGTGGTCGGGTATGAAACGTGACATTTCTAATTTTGTGTCGAGGTGCTTGATTTGTCAACAGGTTAAAGCAAAACATCAAGTGCCTTAAGGACTATTGCAGCAAGTGATGATACCGAAGTGGAAGTGGGATAGAGTTACGATGGATTTCGTATCGGGATTACCCCTATCTCTGAAAAAGAAAGATGCTATCTGGGTTGTTGTTGATCGGTTGACGAAATCTGCACATTTTATTCCGGTACGTACTGACTTCCCATTTGATAGATTAGCCAAATTGTATATTTCTAAGATTGTGAGATTGCACGAAGTACCAGACTCTATCATTTCGGATAGAGATTCGCGATTCACATCATGATTTTGGAAGAAGTTGCAAGAAGCTTTGGGTAAGCGGTAGCATTTTAGCACTACATTTCATCCTCAAACTGATGGTCAGTCTGAGAGAGTGATTCAGATTCTTGCTATGTTTTAGAATTTGAAGGTAATTGGGAAAAATATTTACCGTTGGTTGAATTCGCATATTATAATAGCTTTTAATCGAGAATTAAGATGGCACCGTATGAAGCTTTGTGTAGTCGTAAATGTCAAACTCCGTTGTACTGGATTGAGCTGAGTGAGAAAAAGATACATGGGGTAGATTTGACCTAAGAAACCAAAGATAAAGTGAAAGTGATTCATGACAGTTTGAAAGCCGCTTCAGATCGACAGAAATTGTATGTGGATTTGAAATGTAAAGATATTGAACTTTAGATCGGGTGATAAAGTGTTTCTGAAAGTGTCGCCTTGGAAAAAAATTCTTCGATTTGGTCGAAAAGGAAAATTGAATCCGCGATTTATCGGACCGTACGAGATTATCGAGAGAATAGGGTCAGTGGCATATTGACTTGAATTACCGTCAGAGTTGGAAAAGATTCACAACGTGTTTCAAGTGTGTAACACTCCTAGCCCGTTTCCATCGCTGGAATAAGGTTAGAGGCATTACCGATCAATACACATCATTCACATAATTTATGCAATCATAATCAAAATCCATTCATATCAAACACATTGTCCCTTGTAAGGTTCTACGTGACCTTAAAACGTGCTTAGAAGTGGTTCGGAACTAAACCAATAACATATGCAAAATTTAGGAAACTTAGAAAATTTTCAAACATTTAAGGGTCACACGCCCATGTGAACAGGCCGTTTGCCTCACACGGTTACCAAACACGCCCGTTTCATAGGCCGTGTGAAAACAGGGCATACATACTGACTTACACCACACAACCGAGGACACGCCTGTGTGCCAAGCCGTGTGAAATCTAAGGGAGTTATTGACTTGGGTCACACGACTGGTCACACACCCATGTACCAGCCTGTAACGTCCCTTACCCGAGACTATTGCCGGAGTCAAGCACGAGGTGTTAACGGACTTAATTCATTAATTAAACAGCTCAAACAATTTATTTTAAAATTTCCAGACAAGTTGGCTAACTGCGTCATAGTCGTTAAAAATTCATATCTCGAGTTACGAAACTCGAAATCCAATTCTGTAAATTTTCCCTGAAAATAGACTCATATAATTAATAAATTTTTTCTAGAATTTTTGGTTGGGCCAATTAGTACATTTTATTAGTTAAAGTCTCCCCTGTTTCATCATTTGGCTACTCTGACCCTTGTGTATTACGGATTAGATATATCCCTGTCCAGAGTCTCAATGACTATGACGTTTATTTCTAATAAGAATAGACTCAATAAGTATTTCATACATAGAAAGTGTGAGTTATAATTATTTTTACACAATTTATGGTGAATTTCTAAAGACAGAACAGGGGATCCAGAAATTGCTCTGACCCTGTTTCTGAAAAACGTAAATATTTCATAAAATACAACTCTTTAACATATTTTGTTTCTTCCACATGAAAATAGGTTCATTAATATTCAATGACATATTTTAATCATCATTTAATTCTATTTATACTATTTTTAGTGATTTTTCAAACTCACATCACTGCTGCTGTGTGATTCTATTTTATAACCAATTTCACCATTTTATGGATTTCCATAGATTAGTTAGCACATAAAGCATACGTGTTATCAAATATAAACTCGATTAGCCACTCCAATAGCTAATCATTCTCAAAAATTTCCATGCCATTCATGAGCTATATCATAAGATTATATACACAAAAGGATTATAATGCTATACATGCCATATTCCCAAAATATGCAAACGACCATACCAAGATGGTCCGTTGATAGTGTGAGCGTGCCTCCGACCGTCCTGATCTCCAAACCGGCTTGTCAAAACTATAAGGAATGGAAGAGAGGGAGTAAGCATAAATGCTTAGTAAGTTCACTCTCAAATAACAAATAACTTAACAAAGTAATTATACCAACCAACATTAGCA
The DNA here is from genome assembly GCF_007990345.1 of Gossypium hirsutum. NCBI lineage: Eukaryota > Viridiplantae > Streptophyta > Magnoliopsida > Malvales > Malvaceae > Gossypium > Gossypium hirsutum. The sequence continues at coordinate 63,376,668 of NC_053430.1, forward strand.
TAATATCACCAAAACATATATCACATTTCTATTCATCATTCATCATCTTACCATATTATTGTTTTCGTATCAAGTTTCAACCCAAAGGTTAAGTACATACCTCTCCAAAGTGCCCATTCCATAATACTTACCAATATGTCACTTGCATCTTGAGTATTCTTCCACTTCACTAGAATTTTACCCGTTGAACACATCAGATATAACTCGGATACATGGAAAGTTTGCACAAGTGCCACATATGTAGCCAAGCTACCATATAACCCGCCCATAAGCGAATTCGGACTCAACTCAACGAGCTCGGGCGTTCGCATCCATAAGTGAACTCAGACTCAACTCAACTAGCTCGGATGCCTAGTTACATCTCATGAACTCGGACTCAACTCAATGAGTTCGGACGTTCGCATCCATAAGTGAACTTGGACTCAACTCAACGAGTTTGGATGCCTAGTTACATCTCACAAACTCGGACTCAACTCAACGAGTTCGGACGTTCGCATCTATAAGTGAACTCAAACTCAACTCAACGAGTTTGGATGTACGCATCCAGAAGTGAACTCGGACTCAACTCAACGAGTTCGGATGCCCAAATATCCGAATCTATTCCTAAGGTTCAACGGGATTTTCCTCGTTCGTACTCCTTTACCATTCTCCTTGGAATACCAATGACGATACTTCGGTAGTCTTTCACATTTTTCACATAATTCATAAAATTTTTGCATGTTGTCCAACAATAACCACAAAGCATAGAATTGCATGATAACAATCATAATATCGTATAAATAGCATTAAATGATTTAAAATAACGGTTATATTACAATATTTACATATGAACTTACCTCGGTACAAAATGAGAATAGTCGAGCCTATTCCTCGTAAACTTTATTTTTCCCCGATCTCAACTCGAATCTCTTTTCTCTTGATCTATAATACCAAATTAATTTATTTAATACACACATTCATCAAAACAGCCCCTAATATGAACTTTGGCAAAATTACCATTTTGCCCCTAAACTTTCACATATTTACACTTTTTCCCCAAGGCTCGTAAATTAAACCTCATCCAACTTTCTTATGTTTTATGACATGCTGATCATTTTTCCCTTCTATGGAAACATCAAATTCACACTCTAACATGTACTTATGAATATTAGGTATTTTTACCGATTATGTCATTTTACTCGTTTTCACGAAAAATCTCTTAGCAAAAGTTGTTTAACACAATCTCAAACTTCAGATTCTACCATAAAACATCAAAATTCATACATATCATCCATGGGTAAAATTTTAAATATAAATCCTAGCTCAAAATATTGGTAGAAATAGGTAAATCGAGCTACGAGGATTTCAAAAATGTAAAGAACATTAAAAACGGGCATAGAAATCACTTACAATCATGGCTTAAAAGTGTTGAAACCCTAGCTATGGTGGAAAGAAAAATTTGGCGGAAACTTATAGAGAAGATGATCATTTTTGTGTTATTTTTCCAATTTTATTTCATTTAATATTCAAATGACCAAAATGCCCTTCCTTACTAAACTTTCAAAAATTCCATCCATGTCCAATTTTTGTCCATAAACTTAGAAATTGGCCAAATTGCTATTTAAGACCTTCTAATTAATATTTCAAAGCAATTTCATACTAGAAACTTCTAGAATGCAAGTTTTGTAACTTATTCAATTTAGTCCCTAACTTCAAATTAAGCACTTTATGCATAGAATTTCTTCACAAAAATTTCACACAATCATGCAATCATATCATAGACCTCAAAATAATCATAAAATAATTATTTCTATCTCGGATTTGTGGTCCCAAAACCACTATTCCTTTTAGGCCCTAATTCGGGATATCACAACTCTCTCCCCTTTAGGGATTTTCGTCCCCGAAAATCTTACCGGAAAAGTGGACTTCATTTAGATTCCTCAATTTCATATTCGGTGCCGAAGAACTTTCACTCAGGTGGTGCCTCTAATATATCTCTTTAATTTCTCATATCTTCTGAAAGCCTATGGACTCATCTCTAAATTGTTCTTAAATTTTCAACCCTTCTCAGTTTCCCTTGTCATCTCGATATAAAACCCAGATCTCAATTTGGTTAATGGAGACTAGAATTCCAAGAAATCCAACAATCAAAGGGACCTGCACTCTTCCAAAATAATCATATAGATTTTCATCATCGATAAATCACAATCCAATAACATCTGAATCAAATTACAGTACACGTCATTACTCTCTGAATGAATAGGAAAATTTTCACTGTAAGCTTCATACAATTTTTTTTGTATAAGCCTCGGAATAATAATACCATGAATCAGATCCAATTTGAAATTCAACATCAGAAGTCGATCCTCACTGTACTCTTTTAGTTTACTACTCACTATCACATTTTCCTCCTTCCGCTACGGAAATAATTCTGATATAGCCTCGAAAATAATCCTTCTCATTCTCATCCTAATATCAATACTGGCAAAGATAATTCTGGTAGATCCTGATGCTTGTCTTTAACCCCGTCAACAACTCAAATTTTCTGTGACATCAAATGCTCCAAACTATCACATTACCTTATTTTCATGAAACACATCACTATTCATACAACAGTGCATTACTGAAAATTAGGAAATCTTTACTTAATGTAGACTAGTCCAGTTCAGACGTTTTGGTTAGCAATATTCTCATCTGTCCAAACCTTGCTAACATGTAATAAACTTTTCAGTTTTCGTAAGATGAAAATTTTATCATTCTTAGTAGCTTCAACTCATATCAAAATTTTCTAAAAGATATACACTTCTCGTTCAGACTATTTGCCTTTTACTCTAAAGAAATGAAATTCTATTATCAGACTTGGGAAAAATGATCCTAACATAATTGTCATATGAAAATTTTCAAATAAATAATTCACACAGATTAAACACCCGAGTCGATCTAAACACCGTTGAATGACATTTCAAGTAATCCTTTCTTCTATTTACTAAACAATTTATCATTGAGCCCTTTACTATTCATTTCTTACGCTAATCAAAACCATCTCAATTGTATTAGCTCAAGTAACCAAATATCTCAATTAAAGTCATTAATTATAATTGACTTACTTGAGAGAAGTAATCCACCATACCGATTTAAACTCGCACTTTTATCACTTATGCCTTTACTGTTGTCAAATCCTTACATGAAAATTTGAGAAATTCCAATATTAAAATCTCCACATTACCAAGATCAAATCAGAAGTATAGTAATGCTTGTCATGATTATCACGAGCTGAAGAACGCAGTTCGAACATAAGTCATAATTGACAAATTATGGAATAAAGATAACAAGAAAACCGAATAAAGAAATCCAAGATTGAGAAACCCAGAATAAAGAAATCCAGAATAAAAAAACCCAAGATACGATACTATGTCAAAAAATTGAAAACCAAACTCATAGGAAAATATAGAAGATCTCGAAAATTCCTCAGAGAAAAAAAACATCATTTAATCCCACTGGAATCAAATATAACAAGAACAATATATCTTCCCATACATATATATCAAATAGAGCATTAAGTAGAAGAAACAGTATCATAATATCATACATATCCTCTCATCAATTCTTATTAGACGAAATGTAATAAAATGCCCGAGGAAATACAGTAATACAAATTATAAACCAGTCGGACTACCAATGCATCCATCTAAAACCAGAATTAGAAAACATTCCCATATAACAAGAATTTCTTCAAAAGATCAACAGCCATAGAAATTTTTTCTGAGAACGGATAAATACATAGAACATCTCAGAAGAAACTGTTATCTGTCCAGCTATAACTGTCACACTCAGATATTACACATTTCAAATATCATTTCCCACAACTAGTTCTGCCATCACAAATTTCATGTTAGACCTTTCACTAAAGAAGACCAATTCTGAATAAATTTTGATTTACACTTTTCTCGACCTTGTACCTGAGTAATTCAATTTACCAAAGTAAATTCATTCTTTAACTGGGACAGTGCATAGCTCCAATAATCTTTATATCAACCTAATACTTTTCTAGCTCTAACTTTATTTACCAACTCATTCTCAGTCTTTAATCATGTTTATGATTATTCTATCATTGAACTCTTTAGTTTCTCAACCGGAAACTTATTCAGTACAAATCTTATGAAATTCCATTATAAGCACCACTTCGGTAAGGGGGAGGGGTTGTAGGGCCTCTAACTCCACTTTCTCATACATATACATATGACACAATTTCCATCATCATAACAACATCATCAAAATCATATCATTCATTCAGGAAATGCATCATTCATGTTGGTTTACACAAATTTTCTAGTTATCCCATTTAGACAAGTATACTTATGCATGCATCCTATGTTTTCTGGATAGCTTGACTTATCCATTCATTTACTCAAACAAATCATACTCATGGCATCATATAAAGGCTAAACAAACATAGATATTTGCATCACAATCGCAACTTTCGTTTCGTGCATCATCATATACATATCATTACAATCATATAATTTAGTCCAAACAATTTAACATAGATAAATTCATTTCATTATAATCATTTATCTCATAAAAAATATCATTGACATTCATCAAAATTCAACGTTCAATCAAGGCAATGACATTTTCATTCATATCATGATATTAGGAACCTTTACTCACACCTATACGAATTTCTCTTTATCCCGTTCATCTTATCAGGTAAGCCAAGTGCACTACATCATATGAGCATTAAGTAAGTATGGATATTTTTCACAACATGAACTTTCATCTCACATGTTATCACATATATATATCATAAACTTTTATTCATACTTTTCTGAATCGAGACTCATCATAATCATAATTTTATTCAAACACCTTCGCATCACATTGAACATGGTCAGTGCAGCTCAGTTGGAGAGTACCTCTGTCTAAACAAGAAAGTGCTCATACGCGTCGGGAGGCATCACACTATCACAGATCCGTGGCATGTATAGCTAGACTCTTACACATGCTAGGTTAGTCCGAGAACCAACTAAACCATAGCTCTGATACCACCAAATATAACGCCTCTTACCCAAGACCATCTTCGGAGTCGAGCACGAGGTGTTAACGGACTTAATTCATTAATTAAACAGCTCAAACAATTTATTTTAAAATTTCCATACAAGTTGGCTAACTATGTCACAGTCGCTAAAAAATTCATATCTTGAGTTACGAAACAAAAAATCCAATTCCATAAATTTTCCATGAAAATAGACTCATATATCTACTTACGAAATTTTTTCTAGAATTTTTAGTTGGGCCAATTAGTACAGTTTATTAGTTAAAGTCTCCCCTATTTCAGGGTTCGGCTACTCTAACCCCTGTGTATTACGGATCAGATATATCTCTGTCCAGAGTTTCAATGACTATGTGGTTTGTTTCTAATAAAACTATACTAAGTAAGGATTTCATACATATAAAGTGTGACTTATAATTATTTTTACACAATTTATGGTGAATTTCTAAAGACAGAACAGGGGATCCAAAAATTTCTCTGACCCTGTTTCAGAAAAATGTAAATATTTCATAAAATGCAACTCTTTTACATACTTTGTTTATTCCATATGAAAATAGGTTCATTAAGCTTCAATTACATATTTTACTCATCATCTAATTCTATCTATACTATTTTTAGTGATTTTTCAAACTCACATTACTGCTGCTGTGTGATTCTATTTTATAGCCAATTTCACCATTTTATGGATTTCCATAGATTAGTTAGCACATAAAGCATACATGTTATCAAATATAATCTCGATTAGCCACTCCAATAGCTAATCATTCTTAAACATTTCCATGCCATTCATGAGCTATATCATAAGATTATATACACAAAAGGATTATAATGCTATACATGCCATATTCCCAAAATATGTAAGCGACCATACCAAGATGGTCCGTTGATAGTGTGAGCGTGCCTCCGACCGTCCTGATCTCCAAACCGGCTTGTCAAAACTACAAGGAATGGAAGAGAGGGAGTAAGCATAAATGCTTAGTAAGTTCACACACAAATAACAAATAACTTAACAAAGCAATTATACCAACCAACATTAGCATAATATCACCAAAACATATATCACATTTCTATTCATCATTCATCATCTTACCATATTATTGTTGTCGTATCAAGTCTCAACCCGAGGGTTAAGTACATACCTTTCCAAAGTGCCCATTCCACAACACTTACCAATACATCACTTGCATCTTGAGTATTCTTCCATTTCACTAGAATTTTACCCGTTGAACACATCAGAATATAACTCAGATACATGGAAAGTTTGCACATAAGTGCCACATATGTAGCCAAGCTACCATGTACCCCGCCCATAAGCGAACTCGGACTCAAGTCAACGAGCTCAGGTGTTCGCATCCATAAGTGAACTCGGACTCAACTCAATGAGCTCGGATGCTTGGTTACATCTGACGAACTCGGACTCAACTCAACGAGTTCGGACGTTCGCATCCATAAGTGAACTCGGACTCAACTCAACGAGTTCGAATGCCTAGTTACATCTCACGAACTCGGACTCAAATCAATGAGTTCGGACGTTCGCATCTATAAGTGAACTCGGACTCAACTCAACGAGTTCGGATGTTCGCATCCAAAAGTGAACTCGGACTCAACTCAATGAGTTCGGATGCCCAAATATTCGAATCTATTCCTAAGGTCCAACTGGATTTTCCTCGTTCGTACTCCTTTACCATTCTCCTTGGAAGACCAATGAAGATACTTCGGTAGTTTTTCACATTTTTCACATAATTCATAAAATTTTTGCATGTTGTCCAACAATGACCACAAAGCATAGAATTGCATGATAACAATCATAATATCATATAAATAGCATTAAATAATTTAAAATAACGGTTATATTACAATATTTACATATGAACTTACCTCGATACAAAATGAGAATAGTCGAGCCTATTCCTCGTAAATTTTATTTTTTCCCCCAATCTTGACTCGAATCTGTTTTCTCTTGATCTATAATACCAAATTAATTTATTTAATACACATATTCATCAAAACAGCCCCTAATACGAACTTTGAAAAAATTACCATTTTGCCCCTAAACTTTCACATATTTATACTTTTTCCCCAAGGCTCGTAAATTAAACCTCATCCTATTTTCTTATGTTTTATGACATGCTGATCAGTTTTCCCTTCTATGGAAACATCAAATTCACACTATAACATGTACTTATGAATATTAGGTATTTTTACCGATTATGTCATTTTACTCGTTTTTACAAAAAATCACTTAGCAAAAGTTGTTTAACACAATCTCAAACTTCATATTCTACCATAAAACATCAAAATTCATACATATCATCCAGGGGTAAAATTTTAAATATAAACCCTAGCTCAAAATATTGGTAGAAATAGGTAAACCGAGCTACGAGGATTTCAAAAATGTAAAGAACATTAAAAACGGGCATAGAAATCACTTAAAATAAAGGCTTAAAAGTGTTGAAACCCTAGCTATGGTGGAGAGAAAAATTTGGTAGCAACTTATGGAGAAGATGATCATTTTTGTGTTATTTTTCCCATTTTATTTCATTTAATATTCAAATGACCAACCTTCCTTACTAAACTTTCAAAAATTCCATCCATGTCCAATTTTTGTCCATAAACTTAGAAATTGGTCAAATTGCTATTTAAGACCTCCTAATTAATATTTCAAAGCAATTTCATACTAGAAACTTCTAGAATGCAAGTTTTGTAACTTATTCAATTTAGTCCCTAACTTCACATTAAGCACTTTATGCATAGAATTTCTTCACGAAATTTTCACACAATCATACAATCATATCATAGACCTTAAAATAATCATAAAATAATTTTTTTATCTCAAATTTGTGGTCCCAAAACCACTATTCTAATTAGGCCCTAATTCGGGATATCACACAGCCCGTGTGCCACAAACGGCCAATAGACACGCCCATGTGCCTAGGCCATGTCAAAACTGTAGGGTATTCTGCCTTAATTCGAAAGGGTACCCTAGGGGACACACGGCCGTGTAACATGACCGTGTGTCACACACGGCTGAGACACACGCCCGTGTCTCTGCCCGTGTGGACAAAAATAGGCCATTTGCAAAGCCAATTTGCCACCCTAACCACAAGCATACTTAGAAACCAATTTGGTACCATTACAACACATATATAAGCATCCAAAACATGCTATTCCATACACAATCATGCCATCCATTCACAACCATTTCAACTACTAAATTCCATATTCAAAACATACCAAATCCATATACTTAAAATCATCACATAAATCATAAACATCTAGTCAAAAGCACATAACTTCTCAATATCTTTACTTCAATTATACCGTAAAGATCATTTACCAACCACAAAATATAACCATTTATCAACTATGAAAATTTGGCCACATTTATACTAAAACATATCAAAATAAGCCGTCATTCATGACTATACATACCATTCCAAACATAAACATTTATAAGCCAAATCTCATGGCCATATTCATAACCAAAGTACCTTAACTAGCCTATACATGCCATATACCATATATACATACCTAAAAAGTACCAACTTAGTTGTTTGATAGTGCGATGATGTTCCCTATGATCCCCGAGTCCACGCTAGCTTTGATTCTCTATAAAACATAGACAAATAACATAGAGTAAGATTCATAGCTTAGTAAGTTTGTACTAATAAAATCGACAGTTCATAGTATTCAAATCATCAATTAATAAACACTTAATAAGTCTCATATTATCACTTAATTCTAACCCATGACCATTTATCATATACATACAAATCCATCAAGCTTCATACACATAGTATCAACTACCATATAGGTATCGTACATACCTATACTCTCCCGTATTTATTTATTACATTTTCACCTCTTTGTTCAATACGTTACTCCATTCGAAATTCTTTCAATACTCAAGGAACTCGTACACTTAGTGCAAAAATGAATAGCCGAAGTTATAACAATATCACACACTTAGTGCCATCACATTAAACCGAAGCTATCTCAGTATCGCACACTTAGTGCCACATATAGTTGAAGCTATTCCAATTCGCACACTAAGTGCTATATATAGCCGAAGCTATTTTGAAACGCACACTAAATGCCAAACATAGTCGATTTGTCGTCATACTCAACTGTAGTCTCATATATATAATTTATGTGATATTAAATCACTTGAAACATAATTTATCTTGTACGAACTTACCTCGTACTCAGACTTGATGAATCGGATCGATTACTCGATAATCTTCGATTTTCCCTGATCTAAATTTGAATTCTTTCTTTCTTGATCTATATGTATTCAAAATTAATTCATTTAATCACCAATTCATTCAGTTTAATCCACTAACACATATTTGGACATTTTTACACTTTAGCCCCTAAAGTTACACATTTATTCAATTTAGTCCCTATTTCATAAATACACAAAATTCACAAATTCAATGTGATCCATGCTTAGCTGAATTCTTTATGGGTCCCTAGAAGCCCATATTTTCATTTATTTCTCAATTTAACCCCTCAATTTACACTTTTCTCAAATTAATCCCCAATTGACACTTTTGTCAAAAATCACTTTACAAAACATGTATATCAAACACCAAACTTGAAAAATTCATCATCAAACATCATAAAACTCATGGATTCATCAATGTCATTTTTCAAAATCACTAACAAACTCAAAAATTAAAGCACGGGCTAGCTAGTACTCAAAGCAACGATCACTAAAACATAGAAATTATCAAAAACGAGGTAAAACGGACTTACATGCTTGAACATCAATGGTCGAACCATTCAAAGCTTTCAAAACCCTATTTTCTTTCTTACAATCTGCTACGGAGAAGATGATAGCATAACTTTGGCATTTTGTTTTATTTTAATTTATCATTAATTAACCATTTACCAATTTAGCCTTAAAATTAATTCAATATTTCAATAATGCCAAGCCAAATATCATCCACTAACTCACAATAGGGCTATTTACCTCATAAGAAATTTAACTTTAAAGTTCTATAGCTATTAGACACCTTTAGCTAATAGAACAGTACTTTTGCACTTTACGCGATTTAATCCTTTTTCTCAAATTGAGCCATTAAATGATAAAATTAACTCAAGAAATTTTCAAACATATATATTCACATGTTTTCAACACCAAAAATAATATTAAAATAATTTTACAACCTCAAATTTGTGGTTCCAAAACCACTGTTTTGACTTAGCTAAAACCGGGCTGTTGCAATGTGTCTATGTTACGACGGTACAGATCAAACTGATAGCATATAATTTCTCTGACAGAGGTAGAGATTTAGCCTGACATGTCATATAACGAAGAACCAATCAGAATTATGGCACGAGAGATTAAGGAGTTAAGAAACAAAAGTATAGCCTTAGTGAAGGTTCTTTGGCAATGTCACGGGATTGAGGAGGCTACTTGGGAACCTGAGGAAGCTATGAGAAAACAGTACCCTAACCTATTTTCTGGTAACATTTTTGGGGACAAAAATTTCTAAGGGGGAAGAGTTGAAACGACCCATTTGCAGTGAAATCAGAACAGTGGTTTCGGGACCTCAAATCCAAACTTGAAAATTTATTTTAATATTTTTTTAATATCTACAGCATGATAATATGATAGTATAAAAATTTCATTAAGAAATTTTACAGTTTGTATGCTCAATTTGTAAAAAAGGACTAAATCGTGTAAAGTACGAAAGTTGTGTTCTAATAGCTAAATGTGTTAAAAAGCTATAGAATGTTAAGTGGAGGTCCTTATTTGGTAATTAGACCATTAAATGAGTTAGTGGATGTGCATGGCATGGTATTTATGATAATTTTAAAGTTAGGTAAGGGAAATTAGGTAATTAGCCAATTAAAGATAAAAATAAAATAAAATAAATTAGTTATCATCTTCACACATGCATGAGCTGAAAATTTCAGCAAAGAAAAAACCATTGAAGACCTTCAAAGATTCGACGAAGCTCATCCTTGCATGTAGGTGCATTTTTGTCTCGTTTTTAATAATTTTTATGTTTTCGAAATCGTTGTAGCTTAACCTAGCTAGCCCGAGGACTAATTTGCAAAATGGTTGAAGTTTTAGGGTTTTACTATTAAGAAATATGTCAGGGTTTTGAATTTTAATGGATGAAAATGAATCTTTGTTGTTAAATAAACAACTTTTGTTAAAGGAATTTTAATGAAATTACCAATTACGGGTTAAATTGTGTGTTAAATGTGTGAATTTGTGGAGTGTGTGGGCTGCTATATGCATATAGTAAGTTGGGCTAGGCTTAGTTGGGGATTAAATTGCATGAATTTTATTTTACGAGCCTAAATACTAAATTATAAAGAAGTCAAATGTTTAGGGACAAAAAGGTAATCTTGCCATAACATGAAATTTGGATTGAATTGATTAGAATAATGATTAAATGAGTTAAATTTGATTATATAGATCAAGAAAAGCAACCGTTTTACAGCTCGTATGAGCTTGCCTATATTCAGCTTTGAGGAGCTTACCATTTATCGCTCTTATGAGCCTACATGTATAAGAATTGACAAATTACAGTTCAGTACACCTTGTGTGTACTACTCGCGTATCTAATGATATTTTAGGTGGTTCAACGGGCATAGTGTTATTACGAGATTATACAAGTTCAATATGACCTATTATAGGTAGTTACATGGAGATGGTTTATATATATATGATATACAGATAGACGGTATATGTAACACCCCTTACCCATATTCGACACTGGAACAGGGTACGAGGCATTACCGGACTCACAACACAAGCAATTATACAATTTCGAGTCATAAATTTGCGTCCAAATTAAAACCATTCATGTTCAATCATAAAGTCCCTAGTATGAGCCTACGAGGCCCAAAACATGCCATGGAAGTAGTTCGGGACTAAATTGAGAACTTTAGAAATTTTTACAAAACTTAGAATTTTTTTTTATAAACAGGGGTCACACACCTGTGTGGTTTGGGACACGCCTGTGTGGGTAGGCCGTGTGGTCACACACGCCCGTGTCCTTAACTCGTGTAACTCTTTGTTTTGCAATGTATGAACAAATTGATGTCACACGCCCGTGTGGTAGGCCGTGTGGATAATTAACTTTTCACAAAATAAGTGCAGACTTCACATGGCCAGGGCATACGCCCGTGTTTTTACACACATTTTACAACTTTTACAAATAGGTTCCTATTTGACATTTTCATCAAAAATCACTTGGTAAATGTTGTTTACCTAACATTCAAACATGCATTTTCTACCATTAGACATCATAATTGAAAAAAATCTAACATGGGTAAAATTTTAGACTTTGATTTTCTTTCAAATTAGTCCTCGAAATAGCTAGATTAGGTTACACCGATCTCAAAAATATAAAAATCATTAAAAACGGGACAATAACGGACTTACAATCGAGCTTGAAAGTTTGGCAAAACCCTAGCTATGGAAATTCTTCAAATTTGACACAAGGACGATGAAATTAGAAAGATGAACATCTTTTATTTGTTTACTTTTGTCTTTATTTACCAAATGACCAAAATGCCCTTAATGCCAAACTTTAAAATTTCACCTTTCCATGTCCATTTTTGTCCAATTTAAAGTATAATGGTCTAATTACCATTTAAGGACCCAAATTTAAAACTTCATTTCAATTAGACACCTCTAGCATATAGAACACACATTTTGCACTTATTGCAATTTAGTCTTATTAGTCAAATTAGACACTATATCGATAAAATTTCTTAATGAAATTTTCACACAATCATTCAATCATACTATAGACATTAATGAAATAATAAAATTAACATTTCTACTTTGGATTTGTGGTCCTAAAACCACTGTTCTGATTGGACCCAAAAACGGGCAATTACAACTCTCCCCCCTTTAGGAATTTTTGTCCCCGAAAATCTTATCGGAAAAGAGGTTTGGGTACTGTTTTCTCATAGCTTCCTCGGTTTCCCATGTAGCCTCTTCGACCCCATGTCTTTGCCACAAAACTTTCACTAGGGCTATACTTTTATTTCTCAACTGTTTAACTTCTCGACCTATGATCTTGATCGGTTCTTCACCGTAAGTCATGTCGGATTGTATCTCAACCTCCGTTGGTGAATTTATGTGCAAAGGATTTGATCGGTAACGGCACAACATCGATACATGAAACACATTGTGGATCATTTCTGATTCTGATGGCAAAGTTAGCCAATACACCACTGGTCCTATTCTTTCAATAACTTCATATGGACCAATAAAGCGTGGACTCAGCTTGCCTTTGCAATCAAATCTAAGAATTTTCTTCCATGGAGAAACTTTTAGAAATACCTTATCACTGACTTGAAGTTAAATTTCCTCTTGTTTCAAATCCACGTATGATTTTTGTCTATCCGAAGCTACTTTCAAACAATCACGAATTACTTTCACTTTTTCTTCAGTTTCTCTAATCAAATCAACCCCGTGAATCTGTCTCTCACTAATCTCAGTCTAGTACAACAGAGTTCGACACTTATGGCCATATAATGCCTCATACGGTGCCATCTTTATACTCGACTGAAAACTGTTGTTGTAAGCAAATTCGACTAAAGGTATATATTTTTCCCAACTACCTTCGAATGCTAATACACAACAGAGAAGTATATCTTCGAGTACCTGAATCGTCCTTTCAGATTGACCGCTGGTCTATGGATTAAATGCAATACTAAAGTTCAACTTTGTACCCAAAGCTTCTTGCAACTTTTTCCAAAATTGTGAAGTAAATCTCGGATCTCTATTCGAAATAATGGAAATTGGCACCTCGTGCAATCTAACAATTTCAGCAATGTATAATTTAGCTAGCTTATCAAGTGTTTTAAGTCCTTTTATTTAATCAGACACTCAACGACAAAATTAAATCACAAAAATTTCACAGATATAAACTCACACAAAATAAACATAGAAAATAATTTTAAAATGTTTTTCTGACTCAGATTCGTGGTCCTGAAACCACCGTTTTGATTAGGGTTTAAATCAGGCTATTGCACGTGTAGACAAAAATAAGCTATTTGCAAAGTCAAATTGCCACCCATTTTGGGCCATCCCTATAAGTATCAAAACCAAAACAATTGTAATACATTTCCAACCATTTTCAATCACAAAACATTCATCATTCATTTCATATATTCATTGACTTATTTCATCCTTAATATACAATCAAAACATGCCAAATCATGAGCCAAAGTCATACCAACTCATTCATTCACATAACATTATTATACCATTTCCATAACAAATTCACATTTCTAACTTACCAATTCAACCATTTCTCATAAGACCCTTTTAGACATATCAAAATATAGCATATATACAATATTGCATCACATAGATTACAACCATACTTCATTCTTATACACAACCAAAACTAAGCCATATCACATGGCTAGATATTCACATCACAAAACATACCAAAATAACTCTAGCCTATACATGCCATATACCATATATACAACTTTCAAAATGGTACCAAAATAGATGTCCGATAGTGTGAATGAGTCGCTGACGATCCTTGAATCTGAGCTAGCTTTAAACACTGTAAAACAGAGAACATTTCACACAGTAAGCTTTAAAGCTTAGTAAGTCCATGATATAACACATTTATCTCATCAATTAAATTAACATTCAATCAATTAACTAACACTTAACACAACTCATCACATTACTTATTTCATCATTCATTTACAAAATCTTTCATCTTTTTCATACTCTATATCATCAACCACATAGGTTCCTTACATACCTGTACCATCACGTTCTTATCTATCACATTTATCACTTCAATGCTCGATGCACTAAATCCTTCGATCATCCTTAAATGTTCAATGAACTCGCACACTTAGTGCCAAATTAAGCAGCTGAAGCTATAATAGTATCGCACACTTAGTGCCATTACAACAAATAGAATTAATATCGGTATTGCGTACATAGTACCATTTATTCAGCCAACGCTGTTTTAATCTCACACACTTAGTGCCATTTTAATAGTCATAATTATTTCTTTATTTGCACACTTAGTGCCTCATATATTCAATCCACAATTCACATGCTCAAACTTCACAATCACATTTCTATTCATTTCAACTCATATAAACATTGTTTAAACAATATGTATTATACACGAACTTACCTTGAACGTAAGAACGACGATATTAGTCGATCAATCGAGCACTTTGTTTTTGTCTCGATCTAGGTCTGAATTTCTCATTTCTTGATCTATATGTATTCAAAATTAACTCATTTAATCACTAACACATTCAATCTAATACACAAACACATCTTTGCACATTTTGCACTTTAGCCCTTAAAATTACTCATTTTGACATTTTAGTCCTTATTACACAAAACACAAAAATATAAAAAATTCATCAAAACCATGCCTTAGCCAAATCTTCCTATGGTCCCTAGCAACCCATAACTTTCATTTATTTCACAATTTAACCCCTCCATTTACACTTTTCTCAATTTAATCCCTAATATGCATTTTTACTCAAAATCACTTTACAAAACATGTATATCAAGCACTAAGCTTTCATAATTCATCATTAAACATCATAAGACACATGAATTCATCAATGGCATCTTTCAAAATCATCATCCAATTCAAAAATTGAGACACGAGATTGATAGATTACTAAGCAAAAATCACAAAAACGTAAAAATCATCAAAAACGAAACAAAAACGAACCTTCAATTGAGCTTTAGCATGGCCGAACCCTAAAACTCCTATTTCTTTTCTTTTCTTATGATTTTCGGCTAAGATGAATGATAATGGCCAATTTTCATGCTTTTTTTTAATTAAACAAACATTAATAATAAGCCATTTACATTTTTTACCTTATTATTTTCATTAAAAATTCCATTATCTCATGACCAAATATGTCCATGCATTAATTCAATGGTATAATTGTATCATAAGGACTCCACATATATAAGGACATGGCAATTTGGTACTAAAGTAAATAGAACACATCTTTTGCATTTTTACGATTAGGTCATTTTATCAAATTAAGGACACAAACGATCAAACTAAATCAAAAAATTTTCACATATATCAATTCACGTATAATGAGCACATTAAATAATATTAAAATATTTTTTTGACTAGGATTTGTGGTCCCGAGACCACTATTCTGACTAGGGTCTAAATCGGGCTGTTACAACTCTCCCCCTTAGGGATTTTCTGTAACGCCCCCACGCCCGAGACCGTCGCCGGAGTCGAGTATGAGGTGTTACTAAGCTTAATTTAACATATTTAGAACTTTAGATTATTTATTTCTACATTCACAGCTTTTAAGCTACTTGCATCACAGTCACAAGAAAAATCATATCTCGAGTTACGAAACTCGAAATCAAGATCCGTAAATTTTTCCTGGATCTAGACTCATATACCTATCTACTAATGTTTTTCTAGAATTTTTGGTTGGGCCAATTAGTACAGTTTATTAGTTAAAGTTACCCCTGTTTTAGGACTTGACTGGTCTGACCTCTGTTTACTACGAACCATATTTCTCTCTGTACAAAATTCATATGACTATGAGGTTTATTTCTCCTCAAACTAGACTCAATAAGTATTCTGAGAATATAAAATAAACCACCTAATTATATTTTTAAAATTTATGGTGAATTTCTAAAGTTGGAATAGGGGATTCAGAAACTGCTATGACTTTGTTTCACTAAAATTCAAATATCTTCTAACATATAATTCCTTTACTTGTTTCATTTGTTTCATGTGAAACTAGACATAATAAGCTTCAATTTTATATGTGGTCCATCACCAAATTCAATTTCTATGATTTTTAGTAAATTTTCAAACTCGTGTCAGTGTTGCTGCAGTATCCTGTTTATGGCAAATTTCATCCCTTTTATGAGTTTTTATGCACTAAGTATCTTATTAATTTTCCTTAACATCAAATATAATCTAAACTAAATATTTTCATAATTTATCATTATCAAGCATTTCCTCAACCATTCCATCACCATACCATAAGATCATTTACACAAAAAAAAGTATATTGCTATACATGCCATACTTAAATTTACAAGCCATTACCAAAAGTCTTCCGGATAGTGTGACTGAACCTTCGACCTATCCCGACTCCTGAGTTGGCTTGTCCAAAACTACAATGAGTAAGAAGGAGGGAGTAAGCATAAATGCTTAGTAAGTTCATATGCAAATAATAAGTAACATAACAAACAGTCATACCAATCAACATTAGCATGTATCACTAAAACACATATCACATTTTTAATCATTTTTCATCATCTTATTACCTTATCGTGGTTGTATCAATACTCAACCCGAGGGTTAAATACATACCTGTCCAAAATAACCATTTCACATCACTCACCAATATTTCTCTTTACATCTCGAATATTCCTCCATTGAGTAGAACTTTACCCGTTGAACACATCGGAATATAATTCGGATACATGGATAACTTGCACATAAGTGCCATATATGCAATCAAGCAATCATGTAACCCGCCCATAGGCGAACTCGGACTCAACTCAACGAGCTCAGGCGTTCGCATCCATAAGTGAACTCGGACTCAACTCAACGAGTTCGGATGCCTAGTTACATCTCACGAACTCGGACTCAACTCAACGAGTTCGGACATTCGCATCCATAAGTGAACTCGGACTCAACTCAACGAGTTCGGATGCTCAACCATCCTAGTGACATGTCACTTGTATCCTAATCTATTCCTAAGGTTTAAACGGGCTTTTTCCTCGAACACTTATCCTTGCCGTCTTCCGTAGAATGCCGAAATCAATACTCGGTAACAATTATATTTAACAAGTAGCTCACATAATTTACATATTATTTGAAATTAACCACAAAGTATACATTTCATAATAAAATTCAGCATAACATATAATTAACATCAATAATTTAAAAATAACAATTATGCTACTTTATTTACACATGAACTTACCTTGGTACCAAAATACAAAGATTTTGCAATTTAGTCCACAATCTTTTCTTTTCCTCGATTGAGGTCGATTCCACGTCTTTCTTGATTATGGAGCTTGGAAGCTTGAAACAAACCCTAGCTATGGAGAACCCTTGAAATGTCGGCCTAATGAAGAAGATGGACAAAAATTGGCTTTTAATTTTGTTTTTAATTCATTTTAATAACTAAATGACCAAAATACCCTTACTACTAAACTTTCCAAAAATTCCTTCCATGTCCTAAATTTGTCCATGAACTTAAAATTGGTCAAATTGCTATTTAAGACCTCCTCATTAATATTCCAAAACAATTTCATACTAAAAATTTCTAGGATGCAAATTTTGCAACTTATTCGATTTAGTCCCTACTTTCAATTTAAGTACTTTAGGCATAGAATTTCATCACGAAATTTTCACACAATCATGCAATCATATCATATTCATCAAAATAATTATAAAATAATTATTTCTATCTCGAATTTGTGGTCACAAAACCACTATTCCGATTAAGCCCTAATTTAGGATATTACAACTCTCCCCCCCTTTTAAAGATTTTCGTCCTCGAAAATCTTACCGGTAAACAGGTGTGGGTATTGGTTTCTCATAGTTTCTTCAGGTTCCCATGTAGTCTCTTCTACCCCATGCTTTTGCCACAACACTTTCACAAGTGCAACACTTTTATTTCTTAATTGTTTGACTTCTCGAGCTAAAATCTTAATCAGTTCTTCTTCATAAGTCATATCCGGTCGTAGTTCAACTTCTGTCGGTGAAATTATGTGTGAAGGATTCGAACGATACTGACGTAACATAGATACATGAAACACATCATGAATCTTCTGTAATTCAGGTGGTAGCGCTAGCCGATATGCTACTGGTCCAACTTTTTCAATTATTTCATACGGTCCAATAAAACGCGGACTTAACTTGCCCTTTCGTCCAAATCTAAGGACTTTCTTCCATGGAGACACTTTCAAAAATACCTTATCACCAACTGGAAACTCCATTTCTTTTCGTTTCAAATCCGCATAAGATTTCTGTCTATCTGAAGCAGCTTTCAAATAATCTCTAATCGCTTTTCCTTGAGTTCAGTCCAATACAATGGCGTCCGACATTTACGACCATATAATGCTTCATAAGGTGTCATCTTCAAACTTGTCTGATAACTATTATTATAAGCAAATTCTACCAATGGTAAGTACCTTTCCCAATTATCTTGAAATTCCAATACGCAACATCTGAACATGTTTTCAAGAATCTAGATTACTCTCTCTGATTGTCCATCAGTTTGTGGATGAAAGGCAGTGCTGAAATTTAACTTTGTACCCAATGCCTCTTGCAACTTTTGCCAAAACTGTGAGGTAAACCTCGGATCTCGAAATAAAATGAGCCGATTTAGTCAGTCTGTCAACTATTGCCTAGATGGCATCTTTCTTTCCCGGAGTCAATGGCAATCCTGAAACAAAATCCATAGTAATCTGATCCCATTTCCATTCAAGAACCATAATAGGCTGGAGTAATCCTGAAGGTACTTGGTGTTCAGCTTTCACTTGTTGACAAACTAAGCACTTTGATACAAACTTGGAAATATCTCTTTTCATTCTACTCCACCAGTACATTTTCTTCAAGTCATTATACATCTTCGTACTGCCCGGATGAATCGAGAAATAACCACTATGTGCTTCCTGTAGGATCTTTTGAATCAATTCCTCATTCTTCGGTACACAAATCCGATCTTTAAACATTAAGCACCCATCAGAACCAATTTTGAAATCTGGCTCTGTATCAACTTCACACTGCTTTCTCTTGGCTTGCAAATCTTGATCATCTTTCTGAGCTTCAAAAATCTCTTGTAAAAACATCGGTCTTACTCTTAACTCTGCTAGAATCGAACCGTCATCTGACATTTTCAACTGAGTGTTCATAACTCTCAAAGCAAACAACAACTTTCTGCTTAAAGCATCGGCAACCACATTTGCTTTTCCTGGATGATAATCAATAACAAGCTCGTAATCTTTCAATAACTCTAACCATCTTCGCTGTCTCAAATTCAAGTCTTTTTGTGACATCAAGTATTTAAGACTTTTGTGATCGGTATATACTCGGCACTTTTCACCATACAAATAATGTCGCCAAATCTTCAAAGCAAACACCACTGCAGCCAATTCCAAATCGTGAGTAGGATAATTCCTCTCATGAGGTTTTAACTGCCTCGAAGCATAAGCCACCACTTTTCCTTCTTGCATGAGTACACACCCCAAACCATTTAGAGAAGCATCACTATACACCACAAATTCTTTACCTAATTCGGGTTGTACCAACACTGGTGCTTCAGTTAATAACTTTTTCAATTCTTCAAAACTCTGTTGACATTCTTCCGTCCATTCAAATTTAACATCCTTTCGGAGTAGTCTAGTCATAGGAGCCGCAATTATAGAAAATCCATTTACAAACCGCCGATAATACCCAGCTAGCCCCAAGAAACTCCTAACTTCAGTTACATTTTTCGGTGGTTTCCAATCAACAATGGCTGAAATTTTACTAGGATCAACCCGTATACCATCACCTGAAACAATATGACCCAAAAATCCAACTTCCTGGAGCCAAAATTCACTTTTACTAAACTTAGCATACAGCTGCTTATCTCTCAAAGTTTGCAAAACTATCCTCAAATGTTCAGCGTGCTCTGTCTCGTCCTTTGAATAAATTAAAATATCATCTATAAACACCACAACAAATCTGTCCAGGTATGGCCGAAATATGCGATTCATTAAGTCCATAAACACAGCAGGAGCATTTGTCAACCCAAATGGCATAACTAAAAATTCATAATGACCATACCTTGTTCTAAAAGCAGTTTTAGGCACATCCGACTCCTTTACCCGCAGTTGGTAATACCCAGATCTCAAGTCAATCTTTGAAAACCATGTCGCTCCTTTTAGCTGATCAAACAAATCATCAATTCTTGGCAACGGATACTTGTTTTTAATTGTCACCTTGTTTAACTGGCGATAATCAACACACAATCTCATAGAACCATCCTTCTTTTTCACAAATAACACGGGAGCACCCCAAGGTGAAAAACTTGGTCTCACAAAACCTTTATCAGTCAACTCTTGCAACTGCGACTTTAATTCCTTCAACTCTACTGGTGCCATTCTATACGGAGCAATCGAAATTGGAGCTGTTCTCGGTATCAAATCAATACCAAATTCTACTTCCCTGACTGGAGGCAAACCCGGCAATTCTTCTGGAAATACGTCCGTAAATTCACACACAACCAGCACTGATTCAACTTTCTTTTCAACTTCTTTTGTATTAATTACAACGCCAAATAAGCTTCATAACCCTTTCTCAGATATCTTTGAGCCGACATTGAAGAAATCACACTAGGCAATGCCTCTGATTTATCTGATTCAACCCGCAGAGTTTCACCATTTTCACACTTTAATTCTATAACCTTTTCTTTGCAATTTATTTTAGCATCATGCAATGTCAACTAATCCATACCCAAAATAACATCAAACTCATCAAACGGCAACAACATCAAGTCGGTCGGAAAGTAATGATCCCGAATCATTAAAGAACATTTCTTACATACTTTATCAACAGTCACACATTTGCCTAACGGATTCGACACTCTAATCATAAATTCTGTGTTCTCAACAGGTATATTCATACTAGACACCAATTTCATGCACACATATGAATGAGTAGAACCGGGATCAATCAAAGAAATAACATTAACATTATAGAGAGAAAATGTACCGGTAATCACATCAGGTGAGGAAGCATCTTCACGCGCTTTAATAGCATAAATTCTAGCCGGAGCCCTTCCTTCAGGTCTAACCGGTGCATCCCTGGCTACATTCTTACTGCTTGTTTCACTTCCAACTTTTCTCGGATACCTTCCCCTCGAGTTTGCACCACTAGCTTTTACATTCTGAAAATTTTCTTTCTCATCTCTCTCTGGGAAGTCTCTAATAAAATGATCCGGAGAACCACATCGAAAACATTCATTTGCTCTGCACGGACCAAAATGATTTCTACCACATCGCTGGCACTCGGGTTTAACAAATCTCGAGTTCCCTACACTGGCTGCAGAAGTATTCTGAGATTTAGGACCCACATTTTGCTTCTTATAATTCCCATATGATTGTCCAGCTGAAGCTTGGGAACGAGGATTCATATTCCTTGACTTTCTAGGTTGCTGTGAAAATGAACTACTCATCGGTCTTTTCTTCCAATTTCTAGTCTCAGCCTCTACCTTTTTCTTTTCTTTAAGTAGTTCTTCAGCTTTGCAAGCTCGATCAACCAGTACTACCATTTTTTTTAGTTCAAGGATCCCGACAAATACTTTAATGTCTTCGTTGAGGTCGTCTTCAAATCGTCGGCACATCTTGGCTTCTGTAGGAACATATTCCCTGGCATACTTACTCAATCGAACAAACTCTCTTTCATATTCTGAGACTGTCATATTACCTTGCTTTAGCTCAATAAAGTCTTTACATTTCTGATCAATAAACCTTTCACTAATATATTTCTTCCGAAACTCTTCTTGAAAGAATTCCCAGGTTACCCTCTCTTTCGGTACCACCGAAATCAAAGTCTTCCACCAACTATAGGCTGAATCTCTCGACAAAGATGTAACACATTTCAAACATTCTTCATGTGTACAAGATAATTCATCAAATACCCGAATAGAATTTTCAAGCCAGAACTCTGCTTTCTCTGCATCATCATCAATATTTGCTCTAAATTCTTCAGCCCCTTGTTTACGAATTCTGTCAACGGGGGTTCTGTGAAATTTTATCATATCCACTCCCTAAGGCACTGGAGGCATAGGTTGAGGAATTGGGGGAGGTGGGGGAGGTCGTACATTTGGGTTCGTACGAACGAACTCAGTGTACCATGCACTCATCATTTGGAGAAAGGCTTCCCGATCCTTTTCTCCTCCTCCCTGACCAACAGTAGGGGGTGGGTTTTCAGTCGGTGCTGCCCCTTCAGCCGGAGCTGGCGCATTACTCTCTACTTCATCTGCCACAGCTGGATCGGGATCCATTTACTATATAAAAATCATTTTAAAAGGTCAGAAGTCGTCACACTATCACAATTCATACATATGGCATGTATAGCAAATCCGTACATACAACACGTATCCGAGAACCGACTAAACCTGCTCTGATACCACCAAATGTAACGCCCCCACGCCCGAGACCGTCGCCGGAGTCGAGTATGAGGTGTTACTAAGCTTAATTTAACATATTTAGAACTTTAGATTATTTATTTCTACATTCACAGCTTTTAAGCTACTTGCATCACAGTCACAAGAAAAATCATATCTCGATTTACGAAACTCAAAATCAAGATTCGTAAATTTTTCCTGGATCTAGACTCATATACCTATCTACTAATTTTTTTCTAGAATTTTTGGTTGGGCCAATTAGTACAGTTTATTAGTTAAAGTTACCCCTGTTTCAGGACTTGACTGGTCTGACCTCTGTTTACTACGAACCATATTTCTCTCTGTAAAAAATTAATATGACTATGATGTTTATTTCTCCTCAAACTAGACTCAATAAGTATTCTGATAATATAAAATACACCACCTAATTATATTTTTAAAATTTATGGTGAATTTATAAAGTTGGAATAGGGGATTCAGAAACTGCTATGACTCTGTTTCACTAAAATTCAAATATCTTCTAACATATAATTCCTTTACTTGTTTCATTTGTTTCATGTGAAACTAGACATAATAAGCTTCAATGTTATATGTAGTCCATCACCAAATTCAATTTCTATGATTTTTAGTAAATTTTCAAACTCGTGTCAGTGTTGCTGCAGTATCCTGTTTATGGCAAATTTCATCCCTTTTATGAGTTTTTATGCACCAAGTATCTTATTAATTTTCCTTAACATCAAATATAATCTAAACTAAATATTTTCATAATTTATCATTATCAAGCATTTCCTCAACCATTCCATCACCATACCATAAGATCATTTACACAAAAAAAAAGTATATTGCTATACATGCCATACTTAAATTTACAAGCCATTACCAAAAGTCTTCCGGATAGTGTGACTGAGCCTTCGACCTATCTCGACTCCTGAGCTGGCTTGTCCAAAACTACAATGAGTAAGAAGGAGGGAGTAAGCATAAATGCTTAGTAAGTTCATATGCAAATAATAAGTAACATAACAAACAGTCATACCAATCAACATTAGCATGTATCACTAAAACACATATCACATTTTTAATCATTTTTCATCATCTTATTACCTTATCGTGGTTGTATCAATACTCAACCCGAGGGTTAAATACATACCTGTCCAAAATAACCATTTCACATCACTCACCAATACCTCTCTTTACATCTCGAATATTCCTCCATTGAGTAGAACTTTACCCGTTGAACACATCGGAATATAATTCGGATACATGGATAACTTGCACATAAGTGGCATATATGCAATCAAGCAATCATGTAACCCGCCCATAGGCGAACTCGGACTCAACTCAACGAGCTCAGGCGTTCGCATCCAGAAGTGAACTCGGACTCAACTCAACGAGTTCGGATGCCTAGTTACATCTCACGAACTCGGACTCAACTCAACGAGTTCGGACATTCGCATCCATAAGTGAACTCGGACTCAACTCAACGAGTTCGGATGCTCAACCATCCTAGTGACATGTCACTTGTATCCTAATCTATTCCTAAGGTTCAAACAGGCTTTTTCCTCGAACACTTATCCTTGCCGTCTTCCGTAGAATGCCGAAATCAATACTCGGTAACAATTATATTTAACAAGTAGCTCACATAATTTACATATTATTTGAAATTAACCACAAAGTATACATTTCATAATAAAATTCAGCATAACATATAATTAACATCAATAACTTAAAAATAACAATTATGCTACTTTATTTACACATGAACTTACCTTGGTACCAAAATACAAAGATTTTGCAATTTAGTCCACAATCTTTTCTTTTCCTCGATTGAGGTCGATTCCACGTCTTTCTTGATTATGGAGCTTGGAAGCTTGAAACAAACCCTAGCTATGGAGAACCCTTGAAATTTCGGCCTAATGAAGAAGATGGACAAAAATTGGCTTTTAATTTTGTTTTTAATTCATTTTAATAACTAAATGACCAAAATACCCTTACTACTAAACTTTCCAAAAATTCCTTCCATGTCCTAAATTTGTCCATGAACTTAAAATTGGTCAAATTGCTATTTAAGACCTCCTCATTAATATTCCAAAACAATTTCATACTAAAAATTTCTAGGATGTAAATTTTGCAACTTATTCGATTTAGTCCCTACTTTCAATTTAAGTACTTTAGGCATAGAATTTCATCACGAAATTTTCACACAATCATGCAATCATATCATATTCATCAAAATAATTATAAAATAATTATTTCTATCTCGGATTTGTGGTCACAAAACCACTATTCCGATTAAGCCCTAATTTAGGATATTACATTTTCGCCCACGAAAATCTTACCGTTAAACAGATTTAGATATTGTTGTCCCATAGCATCTTTAGGCTCCCACGTAGCCTCTTCAACACCGTGTCGATGCCACATTACTTTTACTAATGAAATTTTCTTATTTCGCAATTTTTTAACCTCGCCGGCTAAGATACGGATCGGTTCTTCTTCATATGTCATATCAGATTGAATCTCAATCTTAGACGGAGAAATCACATGCGAGGGATTGGATGTGTATCGTCGAAGCATCGATCGTGAAACATATTGTGAATCTTTTTTAACTCAGATGGCAATAAAAATCTATATGCAATCGGTCCGATATACTTTATAATCTCATACGGGCCGATGAATCTCAGACTCAATTTGCCTTTTCTGCTAAATCGAAGTATTTTCTTCCACAGAGATACTTTCAAAAACACTTCGTCCCCGATATCAAATTCAATATCTTTTCGTTTTAAATCTGTATATGATTTCTAACGATCAGAAGCTGCTTTCAAACTATCTCAGATCACTTTCACTTTCCGTTTAGTCTCTTTAATCAAATCAACCCCGTAAATCTTATTTTCATTGAGCTCTGACCAATACAAAGGTGTACGACATTTTCTACCATATAAGGCTTCATACAGTGCCATTTTGATGCTCAATTGAAAACTATTATTGTGTGTGAATTCAATTAATGACAAATATTGTTCCCACGTGCCTTCGAATTCAAGAATACAACATCTCAACATATCCTCAAGAATCTGAATAATCTGCTTGGATTGATCATCCATCTGTGGGTGAAAGGTAGTGCTAAAGTGTAGTTTTGTACCTAATGCATCTTACAGTTTCTTCCAAAACCATGATGTGAACCTCGAATCTCTATTTGAAACAAGAAAAATAGGTACTCTATGCAATCTCACAATCTGATAAATGTACAACTCAGTAAGCTTATCAAGTGAATAATCTGTACAAACCAAAATGAAATGAGCCGATTTAGTAGTCTATCATCAACAACCCAGATTGCATCTTTCTTACTCGGTGGCAGTGGTAAACCCGATACAAAATCCATCGTGATTCTGTCCCATTTCCACTCCAGAATCATAATCAGTTGAAGTAATCCAGATGGAACCTGATGCTCAGCTTTAACTTACTGAAAAATTAAGCATTTCGAAACAAATTCCGAGATATCTCATTTCATACCAAGCCACCAATAAAGCTGTTTCAGATCATTATACATTTTAGTACTACCCAGATGAACAAATAATCGACTTTTATGAGCTTCGTTTAAAATCATCTGAATCAACTCTAAATTCCTCGGAACACATATTCAGCCTCTAAATCTCAAACAACCTTTATCATCAACTCAAAATTCTGAATCAGTAATCAGATCACACTGAGCCTGTTTTGCTAACAATTCATTATCAACCTTCTGAGCTTCATAAATCTGTTGAATAAACAACGGTCTCATTTCAACTCAGCTAAAACTAAACCATCATTAGACAAAGTTAACTGAGTATTCATTGCATGCAATGCAAACAATGATTTTCGACTTAGAGCATCAGCAACCACATTTACTTTTCTCGAATGATAATCAATAACAAGCTCGTAATCTTTTAATAGTTCTAGCCATCTTCTCTGTCGTAGATTTAAATCTTTCTGAGTCATCAAATATTTCAGGCTTTTATGATTTGAAAACACATGATATTTCTCACCAAATAGATAGTGACGCCAAATTTTCAAAGCGAACACAATCGCAGCTAATTCAAGGTCATGTGTCAGATAGTTCTTTTCATGAGGCTTTAACTATCTCAAGGCATAAGCTATGAATTTGCCTTCCTACATCAAAACACAACCTGAACCATTCAAAGATGCATCACTATAGATCAAAAATTCTTTACCCGATTCTGGCTGAACTAACACTGGAGCTTCAGTTCATAAAGCTTTCAACTGATCAAAACTTTTCTGGCACTTTTCAGACCATTCAAATTTCACATCTTTCTAAAGCAATTTTTTCAATGAAGTCACAATCATAGAAAAGCCTTTTACGAACCAACGGTAATAACCAGTAAGTTCCAGAAAACTGTAAACTTTAGAGACATTTTTTGGAGGCTTCCAATCCAAAATAGCTAAAACCTTGCTCGGATCAACTCGGATACCAGAAGGTGATACAATATGTCCCAGAAAACTGACTTCTCATAACCAAAATTCACATTTTCTAAACGTCGCATACAACTGCTTATCATGCAAAGTCTGTAACACTATTTTCAAATGCTCAGCATGTTTGGTTTCATTACGCGAATAAATCAAAATGTCATCAATGAATACGACAATAAATCGATCTAAATACGGTCTCAAAATTCTGTTCATTAAGTCTATAAATACAACAGGTGCATTCGTTAATCTGGAAGGCATAACTAAAAACTCATAGTGTTCGTACCTCATTCAGAAAGCAGTTTTCGGAATATCTGAATCTTTTACTCGCAACTGATAATATCCCAATCTCAGATCTATCTTTGAAAACACAGTAGCTCCTTTCAACTAATCAAACAAATCGTCAATTCGGGGCAGAGGATACTCGTTCTTGATAGTCACTTTGTTCAACTAACGATAATCAATGCACATTCTCATTGTTCTGTCTTTCTTTTTCACAAACAAAACAGGAGCACCCCGGGGAGAAAAGCTTGATCGTGCAAATCCTTTATCAGTCAACTCTTGCAGCTATTTTTTTAACTCGGTCGGAGCCATTCTATACGGAGCTATCGAAATCGGAGTAGTCCCCGGCATTAACTTAATGCCAAACTCAACCTCTTGAATAAGAGGTAATCCCGAAAGTTCTTCAGGAAACACATCATGGAATTCACAAAAAATAGGTATCGATTCAATTTTCTTTTCAATCACTTTATAATAAATTACACAAGTAAAGTAGGCTTTACAACCCTTTTCACATAATTCTGAGCTTTCATCGACGAAATCACAGCTAGTAACCCATTCAAATCACTAGATTCAATTCAGATTATTTCATCATTCTTGCATCTCAAATCAATAGTTTTCCATTTGCATTTCACAATAGCATCATGTAAAGTTAACTAGTCCATACCCAGAATTATATCGAACTCATTAAAAGGTAATAGCATCAGATCAACTGGAAAGCAATTATCTCGAATCATCAATGGACAGTTCTTGCATACTTTTTCAACCAAAACACATCGGCCTAAGGGGTTCGATACTCAAATTACAAATTCAATAGATTCTACAGGCAAAGTCTTACTGGATACTAAATTTACACATATATACCCTGGATCTATTAATGCAATAACTTTGGTATTATAGAGAGTAAAAGTACAGGTAATAACATCTGGAGATGACACTTCTTAGCGAGCGCGAATAGCGTAGGCTCATGCAGGTGCTCTAGCATCAGATCTCGCAGCAGTGTCTTGTGTCACATCTCTACCACTACTCACATTTCCCGTGTTTCTAAGTGGTCTACCTTTAACTGCAGTGTTAATCGGCCTCGTATTATGAACATTATCTTTTTCAGCTAACTCTGGGCAATCTTTTATAAAGTGATCTCGTGAACCACAATTGTAACAAGCTCTATTATTGCTTTTCCCCCAACAATCTCCAAAATGTCGTCTTCCACATTGTTGACACTTAGGCTTAACATCTTTTGTGTTACCAACGCTTGATACTGATGTGGTTTGAGTTTTAGGGTTGGTATATTTCTTTCCCCAATCTCTATTCTGATATTCCATTGAAGTTGTCGATCGATTAGAATAGTCTCTAGATTTCTTTGACAAGGAATAATAAGATTTATTCATGGATCTCTTTCTTGAATCTCTCGCCTCTAAATCAACTTTTCTCTTTTCTTTGTTGAGATCCTCTGCTTTACAGGCCTTCTCAACCAATACTATGAATTCTTTCAATTCAAGTATCCCGATTAAAAGCTTTATATCTTCATTCAATCCATCAACAAATCTTTTACATATGATCTCTTCAGTAGACACGTATTCCCGAGCATACTTGCTCAAATGTACAAATTCTCTTTCATACTCAGTAACGGTCATCCGGCCTTGTTTCAATTCTAGAAACTCTTTATGTTTATGATCGAGGAATCTCTGGCTTATGTACTTCTTCCGAAACTTCCTCTGAAAGAATTCCCAGGTAACCCTTTCCCTAGGAACCACTGATGTCAATGTTTTCCACCAATGATATGCATTATCTCTATGTAAGGATACTACACATTTGATACATTCATCTGGATTACAGGACAATTCATCGAATACTCAAATAGTGTTCTCAAGCCAGAACTCAGCTCTCTCAGCGTCATCAACAACTGTAGCCCGAAACACTTCAGCCCCAAGTTTACGAATCTTATCAACAGGTGGCTTATTCAATCGAATTGGATCTATTACTTGTGGCACAATGATACAAACTCATTTTGATGATGTCTCGGTTCGTATTTGTTGCTCAATCGCGAATTTGAGTAAGGATAAGTTCTTTTCGGGTTAATTGAAACAAAATAGAATAAATGGCTTTAAACAATGATAGTAAGCAAAACGGGTAAATAAATAAAGGATAATTTGGCTAAGACCGAGAATAAACCAACAATATTGGATTGTTGACCCGAGTCTCAAAATGGTTCTTAGATGATTTACGGTTTAAGAAAACAACAAAGGACCTTGACCCGCAATAAAAAAATGATAGGAATCAAAGGTATATGAATGTCACACTCGAAAGTGATAACTTCGGTTGACAATGGAAAGGAAATGATGCCACAAGCTATGCTTGATAAGTCAAGACAGGCCTAAGAGCACAAAGAGATTTGGAAATCTCACAAATATCAATTTCCATATATTTGGCAAAAAGGTCCATCATAATGAGCTAATTACAAATATTTATAGGGCTAGATAAAGGCTAGCTGAATAGTCACAAGTATCAGCTTAAAT
This sequence comes from Gossypium hirsutum, assembly GCF_007990345.1. Taxonomy (NCBI): domain Eukaryota; kingdom Viridiplantae; phylum Streptophyta; class Magnoliopsida; order Malvales; family Malvaceae; genus Gossypium; species Gossypium hirsutum. The sequence goes on from NC_053430.1 coordinate 63,407,109, forward strand.
AAGCTATTAATGGCTGAAATAAAGCTTAATTAATAAGCACAACTCTTGGCAACTCAATAGATACAACACTTGAATTCCTCTAATCCTAAGCAACTCCAGCCATCAATACGAGTTATTGCTCCAATTCAGCTGATTAAATGAATTTGAATGTTTAGGTTTCATTCTTGAATAGTCGAATAGACGCCAACAACTTGTTGATATTTGAGCACTTGAAGAAGAATAAAAGGCAGTTGAATTTAAAGAATATATAATGCTCTCCTTTAAATTATGTATCAGCTCCTTTAAGTGATGAATAATGCTCTTCTTGAAGTAATGTAACAGCCGCATTATCACTTTATAATAGCTCCCTTGAGATAACTTATTTCAACTGAATAGTCACCTACAAGCATTAACAAACACATTAAAAACAAATTAAACACATTTAACTCATTAAACACATTAAATACTTTAAACACATGAAACTTAATTAACTTAATTAATAAACATAAAACACATGTAACAATAAATTATTCTAGCAATTAAATTAACTAAGATAAGCATTTATTCTAACAACTCAATTAACTAAGTTGAATATTGATTCCAATGACTTAATTTAATAACTAAGATGGGTTCAATTAAAAATAAAGTTCAACAACTCAATTATTAACAAACTGAAATTAAAAGCCTCATTTTTCAATTGGGCCCCTCGAGTTTAGGCCAATCTCATTGTCGTCGAGGTGTATTGAAATATGATGCGGCCGAGATCGCATCATACCCTCCCTCTTGAAGATGATTTGTCCTCAAATCAGGCCAGTTGCTCGAGAAAAAATTTTCACCATCACAAACACCTTTGTTCATGAATCTGACAAATTCGTTTCCAAAAACATGAGAACCACAAATGGTTTGCAAGGGAAGCAGGTTATTTTCATACCTTCCCTTTTTAGAAGGGTACCACTTCAAATTGTCAGCTATACAAAAATGAAACAAATTAGTGACACTAGAAATTATAAGCTCAAAAGAATTTCCTGAAATCTCATTAAAAAATTTAGCAAATGAAACAATACCGGGATCAAAAACATGATTTGGCCTTACCTTCTCATAATGATTCAAAAATTGAACGCTTAATCTAGTGTTGGAATCAAAAATGAAAGTTGATCTTACCGTTGGTCTTACCTTGTTCTTTGATGGAGACAATCCCGAGTCACAAATCATTCGAAAGCCATAATCTCGGAAGATAAAATTCCATGGTTCAAGTCCCTTGGACAATGATATAAAACAATATTCACCGAGTTCAAAGACAGAGTCTTTGTTCACCATTTCAATTTGACTAGAAAATTTCATAACGAGCATCATGGAAGGAACATGAAGCAAGTGAAACTTGTAATCATGCAAAGAATATGTGAATCCTTTTAACCATGTCATAGAACAATCTCTGAGATCAAAGGTTAGAATTTGCATTTGCATCTTATCACAATTCAACAACTTTGTTTTTAGGTTTAAAGATAAAGCATCACATAAGCAAAAATTATTTACACATTCATTCAAACAAAATTTACGATGCTTACTTTCTCTCATGGATGTTCTATAATAACAAACTCCAGGATTAAACGCATGATTTTGATAATTCTTCCAAAATACAACAAGAATTCCTTTTTCATCAATAAATTCACAAAAGAAAAACAAAGATAATTTAGACAAACAAACATGCAAACATTCAAGCTTCTCAAATCTTAGTCAAATAGGTAGACAAAAGCATGAAAATTTTGCACATAGGTTTAAAGATTTATCATGATCATCACAATCAAACAGATTAAACATTTTATGCGAAAACTATTTACCACATATGCCAAACAAAGAAAATGTGAACATACAAACATTCAAATAGTCAAACCCATCACAATTTATTTGAATAAGCATGTATGTTTCTAGACATTCATATGCCTCAAATCTCAACCGTAGATTTTCACCACAATCAAGCAAATGGAAAGGTTTATATGATTCATTGTTTTGCACATCCAATCGTTGCAATTGCCAATTGATTAATACTTCACCAACAATCTCATCAATACCATAATTTTCAATAATGGTACTCTCCTTGTGATCTTTTAAAGAAAACAAACCATTATTAATCAAGGAAGAATAATTAACCAAGTCAAAGTTCAAACGTTTTTCAGAAACCAAATCTTCAACAATCGAATGGGGCTCATATAACTTAAAAACTTCAAATTCCATGCCTTGCTTACCCTTTGGCATAGGCAAACAAGATTCATTAATAACGTTACCTTTTTCAACCAACGTGAATCTTTTCTCCTTCGGAAGATATCGAACTTGGAATTTGTCAATAGGATCTTCAAAAACATGAAAAGAAGAAATAATACAAGGAAAACTTACAGAATGGTTAGTAAAAACACTCTTCATTTTTTCTTGTTCATTTTCTTCCTTTTCACTCGTTTCTTTTTCTGGCTCATTTTCAAACTCTCGTTCTTTTACCTCAATCTATTTTATTTTTGAAAACTCAATGTCACTTGTTTCTTTTACTCTCTCGCTCTCTTTTTCGATATGCTTTTCCAGCTCACACTCTTTTTCTTTTTCAATCTCGATATCTTTTTGCTCTCTTTCATTCTCTTTTTCTTCTTTACATGTTTTTCCAATTTCATTACAAAAAGAGGACAACAAAAAAGAATCATCAAAATGAGAAACCTTTCATTGAGAATAAGATAAGGGGTCTTCATACAAAAGACGATCATCTCTTAGTGACAGATCCTCTGTGACCGAGTACTTTGACGCTTTTGAAACACGTTCACCTCTTCGTAAGCGATCCTCCTAGGATGAATGACTTGATGCACTTGTAGAGATATATCTACCTTCTTGTTTGTCATCTCGGAAGGACTAAAACTCAAAGTTTTCTTTACTTCGACCCAAATTCCTTGAGGAATAGGAATCTCGATAAGGATCTCTTTTCACATATTTGTTAGATGTTCATCTCCTTGGCAATCTTATTTTTGTCCCTCGTCTTGAAGAAACTCATTCCTATTGGTCTCGTTCCTTGACTCGGTCTAATCGTTCCTTGATGGGTTTGAGCCTTCGATCAAATAGATGCTCCATTTCACGTGTAAAGCTGGAGTGTAAAATCTGGCATACTTCCTCCAACAATTCTTACAGGTTGGATCCCAACTCCCTCGTTTGGATTTCTTTTTGGACTGTGGGACATTTTAGGTACTCACAAAAAAACCTCACAAATTCTCTCACAAAGAAATCACACTCACTTGGCTTTTGCTTCACTCAGATGAGCTCACAACCCTCGTGCCTTTTTTCGCTCACTCTACCTCTTTGAGTTCTTAAAGGACTATTTAGTCTTACAAGCAGTCGTTGTGGGTCGGTTGGGAAAATTGAGGTTTAATTTTGGTATGGAATATTATAGGACAAAAAAAGGTAGGTTTGAACAAAGAAATGGGAAGGGTTGGGTGTGGCTGAATAGTTGGATATTAAATGGATGATTTTAGGCAGTAAGCAAAATTTTTGAACTAGCTTCTTCTCTTTCTTTTTTTCATGATTTTCTTTTTCTTTCAACACTTGATATATACTTCGTTATATACTGCTTGAAGTTGAATGGATGCTGAATTTTTTTAAATTCAATTTTTTTCAATTTTTTTTCAAATGAAATACAATACCGTGATGCCGAGAACATCGATTCTTACTCCAAATTCGCTAGCTCTGATACCAAATGATATGAACTCGTTTCGATGATGTCTCGAGTCGTATTTGTTGCCCAATTGTGAATTTGAGTAAGGATAAGTTCTTTCGGGTTAATTGAAACAAAATAGAATAAATGGCTTCAAACATTGATAGTAGGCAAAATGGGTAAACAAATAAAGGATAATTTGGCTAAGACCAAGAATGAACCAACAATATTGGATTGTTGACCCGAGTCTCAAATTGGTTCTTAGATAATTTATGGTTTAGGAAAATAACAAAGGACCTTGACCCGCTATAAAAAATGATATAAACCAAAGGTATATGTAAGCCACACTCGAAAGTGATAAGTTCAGTTAATAATAGAAAGGAAATGACACCACAAGCTATTCTTGATAAGTCAAGACAATCCTAAGAGAACAAAGAGATTTGGAAATATCACAAATATCAATTTTCATATATTTAGCAAAAGGTCCATCACAATGAGCTGATTACAAATATTTATAGGGCTAGACAAAGGCTAGCCGAATAGTCACAAGAATCAGCTTAAATAAGCTATTAATGGATGAAATAAATCTTAATTAATAAGCACAATGTAACACCCCGAACCCGAAACCGTCATCGGGGTCGAACACGAGGTGTTGACTGGCTTTACCCTCTTACAAAATTTATTTTCCAGACACTGCCCAATCTGTGTACTAGTCGTTTTAAAATTCATATCTTGAGTTTCGTAACTCGAAAATCAGTTTCGTAATTTTTCCCAGAAACTAGACTCATGTGCCCATCTATGTATTTTTTTCTAGAATTTTTGGTTGGGCCAATTAGTACAGTTTATTAGTCAAAGTTCCCCAAGTTGCAGGGGTCGACTACACTGACCTTTGCCCATTACGACTGGGATATCTCCCTGCACGGGGCTTCAATACTGTTGCCGTTTGTTTCTATGGAAACTAGACTCAGAGAGGAATCTGCACATATATGGTACGACCCATAATTATCTCTGGTTAATTTATAATGAATTTCCAAAGTTGGAGCAGGGAATCCAGAAACCGTTCTGGCCCTGTCCCACTAAAATCTGATTATCTCTTAATATACTGCCCATATGATCTTTTCGTTACTTCCTCATGAAAACAGACTCATCGAGCTTCGATTACATAATTTATTCATCAATTAATTCCACTCCTACTATTTTTAGTGATTTTTCAATCTCATGACACTGCTGCTGCCAGCATCTGTTACGAAAGTAACTAGGTCCATTTCATGCCTACCCTCGATCCAACTCAATCGAACATTCGTGCCATTTTCGCATGGCTTAAAGTTTACATGCCATAATTCAAACACAACATACTAGCTTATACATGCCAAAATGATCTTCTAAGCACACTAAGAAGAAAGTACCAAAACTAGCTATCTGGTGTGATGACTTCGTTGACGGCCCGACCCCGCAAAAATTGATGAGTCCAAGCAACCTATAATGGGTGACAAGGAAACACCGGGTGAGTTTATAACTCAGTAAGTCATAAGCAATGCTCTACTATACATCAATAACATTATCACAAGAGGAATAAAATGGAATGAGACAATTTACTCCATCCATACCGAACCATACCATAGTTCCACCAACCTACCGATTCAATTTCATATCAATTCATGCCTTCACAATTCATATACTCATCAATAGGACATTGAAGCATTTTCATAAATCAATTTATTTTCGTTACAATCAAACCACAAAACGGCCTTTCACCCATCCTACGATAAATTTTTATGTACGTGACTTCAAGTATAGTTGTCACATAGGTTCAACTTACCGAGCTCAACACCAAGTATACGCATAGCACATATTAGCCATGTCCTCAAGACACTTACCCGATCCGCTGTCCGCGATCAGCTCAATAGTGTCGCACACATAGTGTCCATAATGATTCACGAATGTATATTGAGCCCGCACACTCAGTGCTATATAATCAACTCGCACATTTAGTGCCACGTAATCAAATCGCACACTTAGTGCTACATAGTCAAACCCGCACACTTAGTGCCGCATGGTCAATTCGCACACTTAGTGCATCATATTCATTTCGCACACTTAGTGCAACAAAGTAGAATCGCACACTTAGTGCTGTACAATTTAATCCCGCGCACTTAGCACCAATCTCATGGTCATAAATGGTTATCCCGCACATTTAGTGCCGAGATCAACAACTCATTACATCTCACCTCATTTATTTCATTCAACAATTTCATCATCACATACGTACATGCATATATATATGTACATTTATTCATTCCATTCAGCATCAATACACAACATTATGACCATTGAAATAATACCAACTACATGCTTAATGACTTACCTCGTGTTGGGTAAGACGGTTCCAACTCGGCTACTCGATAACCTTTTCTTTGCCTTTGCTCGATTCACCTCCTTTAGCTCCTTGAGCTATATCAATAATTTAACTAGTTTAACCACCTTGCTAAATATTTACAATCCAATCTCACATGTATATGTATGTTAGTATATTCGGCTAATAATCTCATGCAACTACCAAAGCCGAATCAACTAAATATACTTATGTATACACACATATATCATCATCGAAATCACCTAAGCTTAGACATCGATTTTTAATTTCAAGTAAGTTGCCGAATGCAACCTTACTAATTTCTCATGGATTCAATATACCATTACCATGAAATCAACAACCAAATTCATAGACAATTTAGGAAAATCACATTACAATTCTCATATTCAAGCAAAGACCATGGCCGAATGCACATATGACCTCATAACAAAAATATTGAACCTTTGGTTGCCCAATTAGCTTAACATCCATCAAATTTTTAAATCAAGAAGCTCACCTCATCTATAATCAACTCTCAATGCCCTAAGGCATCAAAAACAACATCAAAGAAATACAACCATCCATGGCCGAATGTCCTAGCCGAATTGTTTTAACCATGAGTAACATAACAAGCATAGATCGTGTTTATGGATATACCGTGGCCGATTCAAGCTAATCACCTCCAAAATCATCAACCATTTTCGTTGCATATAACATATATAAACATGAATAAGTTTCATATAATCCCTTAACACATTAATTTCTTTCATCAACAACCTTTTCCTTGAACACTTTCTCATGACCGATTGCTCATGTTATCAACAAGATTCAAAGTTTAAACATGGGCTATTTAAAACATGCATGCATCTCAAAGACAACATCAAACATACCTTAGTCTAACCACCACCATAGCCGATTTTTCTCAAGCCTTTTTCCCCTTCCTTTCTTTCCTCTATTCGGCCAAGGATGTTCAAGAATGAACTCTTTTTTTTTTTTGTTTTCTTTCTTCAATTCACGGCAACAAGGGGGGGGGTGAGACCATGTACTTTTTTTTTTTTCTCCATCACCCTTCTTTCATTATTTAATCACCATGCTTATTATTTTATTATTCTTAACATGCATCACTAGCATAACATGTTGGAGACATGTTTCCACCTATAGCATGGCCGGCCACTACATATTAGGGAGGGGGAATTTGACATGCAAGTCCCCTTTTTCTTCCACATGCACTAATAGGTCCTCATGCATTGACCTATCACATTTTAAAATTTTCTCATATAAGTCCTATTGACTAAATTCACATGCAATCGACTAAATCGAAGCTTGAAATTTTTACACATTCATGATTACATATTCTAGACAATAAACATCACATTCAAACCTTTCGGTGACTCGGTTTAGCGGTCCCGAAACCACTTCCCGGCTAGGGTCAATTTTGGGCTGTCACAACTCTCCCTCACTTAAGAAATTTTCGTCCTCGAAAATCTTACCAGTAAATAGGTTTGGATATCGTTCCTTCATCGAGCTCTCGGGTTCCCAGGTTGCTTCCTCGATCCCGTGTTTGAGCCACAACACCTTAACCAACGGAACCCTTTTGTTTCGCAACTCTTTCACCTCACGAGCTAGGATACGTATCGGTTCTTCTTCATAACTCATATCGGCTTGAATTTCAACCTCTGATGGGCTAATTATATGCGACGGATCAGATCGATAGCGTCGAAGCATCGAAACATGAAAGACATCGTGAATCTTTTCAAGCTCAGGGGGCAAAATCAATCTATACGCAACTGGCCCCACTCGTTCGGAGATTTCGTACGGCCCAATGAATCTCGGGCTCAACTTGCCCTTACGGCCAAACCTAAGTACCTTTTTCCAAGGCGAAACTTTAAGGAACACTTTATCTCCCACCTGATATTCAATGTCCTTCCGTTTCAGATCCGCATACGATTTCTGACGATCTGTGGCTGCCTTCAAACTTTCACGGATTACTTTTACTTTCTGTTCAGCATCTTTAATCAAATCAACTCCGAAAATTTTACTTTCACCAAGCTCGGTCCAAAACAATGGTGTACGGCATTTACGACCGTACAAAGCCTCGTAAGGTGCCATCTTAATACTTGATTGAAAACTATTGTTGTAAGCGAATTCAATCAAAGGTACATACCGTTCCCATGAACCACTAAACTCAAGGATGCAGCATCTCAGCATATCCTCGAGTATCTGAATTATCCGCTCGGATTGACCATCGGTTTGGGGATGAAAAGCGGTGCTAAAATGCAGCTGGGTACCCAAAGCTTCTTGCAATTTCTTCCAAAATCGCGAGGTGAATCTCGGATCTCTATCCGACACGATAGAAATAGGTACTCCATGTAATCTCACAATCTGAGAAACATACAACTCGGCTAGTTTATCCAATGAGAAATCCGTACGCACGGGGATAAAGTGAGCTGACTTAGTCAGCCTATCAACAACAACCCAAATCGCATCCTTCTTACTTGCGGACAATGGCAGTCCGGACACAAAGTCCATTGTGACTCGGTCCCATTTCCACTCGGGTATCATGATCGGCTGAAGTAACCCTGAAGGCACTTGATGTTCCGCTTTCACTTGCTGACATATTAAACATCTCGAAACAAAGTCGGAGATGTCTCGCTTCATACCATGCCACCAAAATCGACGTTTCAAGTCGTTGTACATTTTCGTGCTCCCCGGGTGAATTGACATTCGGCTACAATGGGCTTCGTTCAGGATCATCGGAATGAGTTCCGAATTCCTTGGAACGCACAAACGACTTCTAAACCTCAAACAACCATCATCATTAATCTGAAACTCCGATTCCTTGTTTGGAACACACTCAGCTCGTTTTGCAACTAATTCATCATCGACTTTCTGAGCTTCATGAATTTGATGAGTCAATAATGGTTTGGCTTTTAATTCAGCTACTAACACATTGTCAGGTAGAACAGACAAGTGTACATTCATCGCTCGCAAAGCAAACAGTGATTTCCGGCTTAAGGCGTCCGCAACCACATTAGCCTTTCCCGGGTGGTAATCAATGACAAGCTCATAATCCTTCAACAATTCAAGCCAACGTCTTTGTCGCAGATTCAAGTCCCGTTGAGTCATCAAATATTTGAGACTTTTGTGATCCGAAAACACATGGCACTTCTCACCAAACAAATAATGTCGCCATATTTTCAATGCAAACACAATGGCGGCTAGTTCGAGATCATGGGTCGGATAATTTCTCTCGTGTGGCTTCAATTGTCTCGACGCATAGGCCACAACTCGACCTTCTTGCATCAATACACAACCCAACCCGAGTAGGGATGCGTCACTATAAACGACAAACTCTTTACCCGATTCGGGTTGCACCAAAATTGGAGCTTTAGTCAGATGAGTTTTCAGTTGATCGAAGCTTTTCTGACATTTCTCCGTCCATTCGAACTTAACATCCTTCTGAAGTAGCTTCGTCATTGGTGTGGCTATCATCGAGAAACCTTTGACAAATCGTCGGTAATAACCGGCGAGCCCTAGAAAGCTCCGGACTTCGGTAACGTTTCTCGGAGGCTTCCAGTTAAGTATGGCTGAAATTTTGCTCGGGTCAACCCGAATACCCGATGCGGATACCACATGACCCAAGAAGCTAACCTCTCTTAGCCAGAACTCACACTTACTGAACTTAGCATATAACTGCTTATCCCGCAAAATTTGCATCACTAGCCTCAGATGCTCAGCATGTTCGGCCTCATCTCTTGAATAGACCAAGATGTCATCAATAAACACAACTACGAACCGATCCAAGTACGGCCTAAAGATCCGATTCATCAAATCCATAAACACCGCAGGGGCATTAGTGAGCCCAAACGGCATCACTAAGAACTCATAGTGACCGTACCTCGTTCTGAAAGCAGTTTTGGGTACGTCCGAATCTCGAATCCGTAACTGATAATAACCCGATCTCAAATCTATCTTTGAAAACACCGATGCTCCCTTTAATTGATCGAACAGATCATCTATACGCGGTAACGGATACTTATTCTTTATCGTCACTTTATTCAGTTGACGATAGTCAATGCACAACCTCATGGTTCCGTCCTTCTTTTTCACGAACAATACTGGTGCACCCCAAGGCGAGAAACTCGGTCGAGCGAAACCTCTATCCGTCAATTCTTGCAACTGAGCTTTCAACTCTTTTAACTCAGTTAGTGCCATACGATACGGAGCGATCGAAATTGGCGTAGTTCCAGGTACAAGCTCAATTCCAAACTCTACTTCCCGAACAGGTGGCAAACCCGGTAACTCTTCAGGAAAAACATCCGGGTATTCACAAACCACCGGCACCGATTCGGGTTTCTTTTCTAACTCCTTGTCATCAAGTACATACGCGAGGTATGCTTCGCACCCTTTCCTTACATATTTCTGGGCCAACATTGCTGATATTACAGCTGGCAACCCCCTTAAGTCCGCAGACTCAACTCGGATTATTTCGTTATTTGCGCACCTCAAATCGATAGTCTTGCTTTTGCAATTCACAACCGCATCATGCGCGGTTAACCAATCCAAACCAAGAATAACATCAAACTCGTCGAACGGCAAAAGCATCAAATCAGCCGGAAAACAGGATTCTCGGATTAATAGAGGGCATCTCTTACACACTTTATCAACAAGTACGCATTGACCCAAAGGGTTTGATACTCGAATTACGAGCTCAGTAGACTCAACAGGTAGAGTCTTACTGGTTGCTAAGGTTTCGCATACATATGAATGAGTAGAACCAGGGTCAATCAATGCAATCACATTAGTATCAAAGAGAGTGAAGGTACCAGTGATGACGTCGGGGGAGGATGCCTCCTCTCGTGCGCGAATGGCATATGCTCTAGCAGGAGCACGGTTCTCGGCGCGATCGGCCGTATCAGAAGCCCCCCTCTGACTACCACCCCTGCCTCCAAAAATTCTCGGTGGTCTACCTCTAGATGTCACTCCACTAGGTCTTGCACCTTGAATCTTATTCTTCTCATCCAGCTCCGTGCAATCTCTAATGAAGTGGTCCTTCGAACCGCATCCGTAACAGGCCCTGTTAGTAGACTTGCCCCAACATTCACCTAGGTGTCGTCTTCCACATTGGGGACATTCAGGTTTCTCGTGCCGATTATTGCCCACACTAGCTACCGAAGTAGCTCGGGAGCCCATCGATGGTCTTGCCCTGATGGAAATTCCCGTAGTCGCCCTCGACTTACTAATGTCCTCCCTGAACTTCTTCACAGCTGAGAACGGAGCTTTACCCGTCGATCTTTTACGATAATCTCTAGCTTCAAATTCAGCCTTCCTCTTCTCCTTTCCAAGTTCCTCCGCCTTGCAGGCTCGTTCGACTAGTGTTACGAATTCCTTTATTTCCAGAATACCCATTAGTAGCTTTAAATCTTCGTTCAATCCTTCCTCAAATCTTTTGCACATAGCAACCTCATCAGCTACGCACTCCCGGGCATACCTACTAAGTCTTACGAATTCATGTTCGTATTCAGATACAGTCATACGGCCTTGCTTGAGTTCCAAGAACTCCTTACGCTTCTGGTCAATGAACCGTTGGCTAATAAATTTCTTCCGAAATTCCGTTTGAAAGAAGTCCCAAGTTACTCGCTCGTTCGGGACTATGGAAATCAATGTCCTCCACCAATAGTAGGCTGAGTCTCGCAACAAATATACAGCACATTTTAGACATTCATCGGGTGTGCATGACAATTCATCGAACACCCGAATGGTGTTATCAAGCCAGAACTCGGCCCTTTCGGCATCATCAGTTACTATGGCCTTGAACTCCTCGGCCCCACGCTTCCTAATCAAGTCTACAGGTAGCTTACTCAGCCTCACAGGATCAGCGACTGACGGCCTTACAGGCTCTTGGGGTGGGTTATTCAAATTTGGGAATTGTTGGACAGCCGGGTTGGCTCGGGCATATTGCGCGACCCACTCATTCATCATGGTAAAGAAGGCTTGTTTAGCCCCCTCACCTTGATTATTCGCAGATGACTGGGGTTCAACAGGCGGCGTCCCTTGTGCAGGAGCAGCCGCTACGCTCTCAACGTCATCCGCTAGGGTTCTTTCTTCACCGGGATCCATTTACTAATCAAGACAAAAACATTTCAACCGTCAGAAGTCATCACCCTTTTAAACATTAACATTATGGCATGTATAGCTAGACTCATACGTGCTATGGAAGTCCTAGAACCGACTAAACCATAGCTCTGATACCAATAAAATGTAACACCCCGAACCCGAAACCGTCATCGGGGTCGAACACGAGGTGTTGACTGGCTTTACCCTCTTACAAAATTTATTTTCCAGACACTGCCCAATCTGTGTACTAGTCGTTTTAAAATTCATATCTTGAGTTTCGTAACTCGAAAATCAGTTTCGTAATTTTTCCCAGAAACTAGACTCATGTGCCCATCTATGTATTTTTTTCTAGAATTTTTGGTTGGGCCAATTAGTACAGTTTATTAGTCAAAGTTCCCCAAGTTGCAGGGGTCGACTACACTGACCTTTGCCCATTACGACTGGGATATCTCCCTGCACGGGGCTTCAATACTGTTGCCGTTTGTTTCTATGGAAACTAGACTCAGAGAGGAATCTGCACATATATGGTACGACCCCTAATTATCTCTGGTTAATTTATAATGAATTTCCAAAGTTGGAGCAGGGAATCCAGAAACCGTTCTGGCCCTGTCCCACTAAAATCTGATTATCTCTTAATATACTGCCCATATGATCTTTTCGTTACTTCCTCATGAAAACAGACTCATCGAGCTTCGATTACATAATTTATTCATCAATTAATTCCACTCCTACTATTTTTAGTGATTTTTCAATCTCATGACACTGCTGCTGCCAGCATCTGTTACGAAAGTAACTAGGTCCATTTCATGCCTACCCTCGATCCAACTCAATCGAACATTCGTGCCATTTTCGCATGGCTTAAAGTTTACATGCCATAATTCAAACACAACATACTAGCTTATACATGCCAAAATGATCTTCTAAGCACACTAAGAAGAAAGTACCAAAACTAGCTATCTGGTGTGATGACTTCGTTGACGGCCCGACCCCGCAAAAATTGATGAGTCCAAGCAACCTATAATGGGTGACAAGGAAACACCGGGTGAGTTTATAACTCAGTAAGTCATAAGCAATGCTCTACTATACATCAATAACATTATCACAAGAGGAATAAAATGGAATGAGACAATTTACTCCATCCATACCGAACCATACCATAGTTCCACCAACCTACCGATTCAATTTCATATCAATTCATGCCTTCACAATTCATATACTCATCAATAGGACATTGAAGCATTTTCATAAATCAATTTATTTTCGTTACAATCAAACCAAAAACGGCCTTTCACCCATCCTACGATAAATTTTTATGTACGTGACTTCAAGTATAGTTGTCACATAGGTTCAACTTACCGAGCTCAACACCAAGTATACGCATAGCACATATTAGCCATGTCCTCAAGACACTTACCCGATCCGCTGTCCGCGATCAGCTCAATAGTGTCGCACACATAGTGTCCATAATGATTCACGAATGTATATTGAGCCCGCACACTCAGTGCTATATAATCAACTCGCACATTTAGTGCCACGTAATCAAATCGCACACTTAGTGCTACATAGTCAAACCCGCACACTTAGTGCCGCATGGTCAATTCGCACACTTAGTGCATCATATTCATTTCGCACACTTAGTGCAACAAAGTAGAATCGCACACTTAGTGCTGTACAATTTAATCCCGCGCACTTAGCACCAATCTCATGGTCATAAATGGTTATCCCGCACATTTAGTGCCGAGATCAACAACTCATTACATCTCACCTCATTTATTTCATTCAACAATTTCATCATCACATACGTACATGCATATATATATGTACATTTATTCATTCCATTCAGCATCAATACACAACATTATGACCATTGAAATAATACCAACTACATGCTTAATGACTTACCTCGTGTTGGGTAAGACGGTTCCAACTCGGCTACTCGATAACCTTTTCTTTGCCTTTGCTCGATTCACCTCCTTTAGCTCCTTGAGCTATATCAATAATTTAACTAGTTTAACCACCTTGCTAAATATTTACAATCCAATCTCACATGTATATGTATGTTAGTATATTCGGCTAATAATCTCATGCAACTACCAAAGCCGAATCAACTAAATATACTTATGTATACACACATATATCATCATCGAAATCACCTAAGCTTAGACATCGATTTTTAATTTCAAGTAAGTTGCCGAATGCAACCTTACTAATTTCTCATGGATTCAATATACCATTACCATGAAATCAACAACCAAATTCATAGACAATTTAGGAAAATCACATTACAATTCTCATATTCAAGCAAAGACCATGGCCGAATGCACATATGACCTCATAACAAAAATATTGAACCTTTGGTTGCCCAATTAGCTTAACATCCATCAAATTTTTAAATCAAGAAGCTCACCTCATCTATAATCAACTCTCAATGCCCTAAGGCATCAAAAACAACATCAAAGAAATACAACCATCCATGGCCGAATGTCCTAGCCGAATTGTTTTAACCATGAGTAACATAACAAGCATAGATCGTGTTTATGGATATACCGTGGCCGATTCAAGCTAATCACCTCCAAAATCATCAACCATTTTCGTTGCATATAACATATATAAACATGAATAAGTTTCATATAATCCCTTAACACATTAATTTCTTTCATCAACAACCTTTTCCTTGAACACTTTCTCATGACCGATTGCTCATGTTATCAACAAGATTCAAAGTTTAAACATGGGCTATTTAAAACATGCATGCATCTCAAAGACAACATCAAACATACCTTAGTCTAACCACCACCATAGCCGATTTTTCTCAAGCCTTTTTCCCCTTCCTTTCTTTCCTCTATTCGGCCAAGGATGTTCAAGAATGAACTCTTTTTTTTTTTGTTTTCTTTCTTCAATTCACGGCAACAAGGGGGGGGTGAGACCATGTACTTTTTTTTTTTTCTCCATCACCCTTCTTTCATTATTTAATCACCATGCTTATTATTTTATTATTCTTAACATGCATCACTAGCATAACATGTTGGAGACATGTTTCCACCTATAGCATGGCCGGCCACTACATATTAGGGAGGGGGAATTTGACATGCAAGTCCCCTTTTTCTTCCACATGCACTAATAGGTCCTCATGCATTGACCTATCACATTTTAAAATTTTCTCATATAAGTCCTATTGACTAAATTCACATGCAATCGACTAAATCGAAGCTTGAAATTTTTACACATTCATGATTACATATTCTAGACAATAAACATCACATTCAAACCTTTCGGTGACTCGGTTTAGCGGTCCCGAAACCACTTCCCGGCTAGGGTCAATTTTGGGCTGTCACACACAACTCTTGGCAACTCAGTAGACACAACTCTTGAATTCCTCTAATCCTAAGCAACTCCAACCAGCAATATGAGTTATTGCTCCAATTCAGCTGATTAAATGAATTTGAATGCTTAGGTTTCATTCTTCAGCAGCCGAATAGACACCAGCAACTTGTTGATATTTGAGCACTTGAAGAAGAAGAAAAGGCAGTTGAATTAAAGAATATATAATGCTCTCCTTTATATTATGTAATAGCTCCTTTAAGTGATGAATAATGCTTTTCTTTAAGTAATGTAACAACCGCATTATCAGTTTATAACAGATCCCTTAGACATAACTTATTTCAGCTGAATAGTCACCTGCAAGCATTAACAAACACATTAAAAACACATTAAACACACTTAACTCATTAAACACATTAAATACTTTAAACACATGAAACTTAATTAACTTAATTAATAAACTTAAAACACATGTAACAATTAATTTTTCCAGCAATTAAATTAACTAAGATAAGCATTTATTCTAACAATTCAATTAACTAAGTTGAATATTGATTCCAGCAACTTAGTTTAATAACTAATATGAGTTCAATTAAAAATAAAGTTCAGCAACTCAATTATTAACAAATTGAAATTAAAAGCCTCATTTTGCAATTGGGCCTCTCGAGTTTAGGCCAATCTTGATGTCGTCGAGGTGTATCGAAACATGATGCAGCCGGGATCGCATCACACAATCAAAACTTGTTGAGGAACAGGTGGGGTTGGAGGTTGTTGAGCAGCCGGATTCATTTGGAAGAATTTCGTAAACCACTTGTTCATTATCTGGAAGAAGGCTTGCTTAGCCTCTCCTCATTGACTACTAGATATTAGCCTAGATTCATCTGACACTGCTCCTTGAGCGGGAGCAGGTGCGTTGCTTTCAACATCATCTACTATCGCTTGTTCGGGATCCATTTGCTATATGAAAAACACATTTTAACTGTCAGGAATCACCGTACTATTGCAATTCATATATATGACATGTATAGCTAGACTCTCGCACGCTATGTTAGTCCTAGAATCGACTAAACCGTAGCTCTGATACCAACCAAATGTAACACTCCTAACTCGTATCCAATGCCGTACTAGGGTTAAAAGGCATTACCTGACATATTGAAACATTTCGCACAAACATCAAAGTATCATAGTCTAACATCAACATAAGGTCCCTCTCTTAGGTCAACGAGACCTTAAACATGCTTTAGAAAGAGGTCGGGACTAAACCGAGTAAATACAAAATTTTTCAAAACTTAAACATTTTCTAAGTTACAAAGGTCACATGCTCGTGTGCCTCACACGGCATTAGACACGCCCATGTGTCAAGGCCGTGGCAAAACTGGGCATCATACTGACTTATCCACATGGCCACAAGACACGCTTGTGTGCTAGGTCGTGTGAAAATTAGGGAGGCTACTAACTTGGGTCACACGGTCGACCACACACCCGTGTGTCTAGCCGTGTACCTTTCGAAATGGCCACACACGCTAGACACGCCCGTGTGTCTAGGCAGTGTCAAAACAATAGGGAATACTAACTTTAAATTGTAGAGTACCCCAGGGGACACACGGTCATGTAACAAAACCATGTGTCGAACACAACTGAGACACACGCCCGTGTCTCTGCCTGTGTGGACAAAAATAGGCTATTTGCAAAGCCAAATTGCCACCCATTTTGGGCCATCCCTACAAGCATCAAAACCAAAACAATTGTATCACATTTCCAACCAATTTCAATCACAAAACATTCATCATTCAATTCATATATTCATCGACTTATTTCATCCTTAATATACAATCAAAACATGCCAAATCATTTATTTCATCCTTAATATACAATCAAAACATGCCAAATCATTTATTTCATCCTTAATAAACAATCAAAACATGCCAAATCATGAGCCAAAGTCATACCAACTCATTCATTCACATAACATCATTATACCATTTCCATAACAAATTCACATTTCTAACTTACCAATTCAACCATTTCTCATAAGACCCTTTTATACACATCAAAATATAGCATATATACAATATTGCATCACATAGATTACAGTCATACTTCATTCTTTTACACAACCAAAGCCAAACAGTATCACATGGTTAGATATTCACATCACAAAACATACCAGGATAACTCTAGCTTATACATGCCATATACCATATATACAACTTTCAAAATGGTACCAAAATAGATGTCTGATAGTGTGATTGAGTCGCGACGATCCCTAAATCCAAGCTAGCTTTAAACATTGTAAAACAGAGAACATTTCACACAGTAAGCTTTAAAGCTTAGTAAGTTCAATATATAACACATTTATCTCATCAATTAAAATATAATTCAATCAATTAACTAACACTTAACGCAACTCATCACATTACTTATTTCATCATTCATTTACAAAATCTTTCATCTATTTCATACTCTATATCATCAACCACATAGGTTCCTTACACACTTGTACCATCACGTTCTTATCTATCACATTTATCACTTCAATGCTCGATGCACTAAATCCTTCTATCATCCTTAAACGTTCAATGAACTCGCACACTTAGTGCCAAATTAAGCAGCCGAAGCTATAATAGTATCGTACACTTAGTGCCATTAAAATAAACCGAATTAATACAGTATCCCACACATAGTGGCATTTATTCAGCCAACGTTGTTTTAATCTCGCACACTTAGTGCCATTTTAATAGTCGTAATTATTTCTTTATGCGCACACTTAGTGCCTCATATATTCGATCCACAATTCACATACTCAAACATCACAATCACATTTCTAATCATTTCAACTCATATAAACATTTTTTAAACAATATGTATTATACACGAACTTACCTCGAATGTAAGAATCATGATATTAGTCGATCAATCGAGCACTTTGTTTTTGCCTCGATCTAGGTCCGAATTTCTCCTTTCTTGATTTATATGTATTCAAAAACTAGCTCATTTAATCACTAACACATTCAATTTAATACACAAACACATCTTTGGGCATTTTGCATTTAGCCCCTAAAATTGCACATTTTGACATTTTAGTCCTTATTACACAAAACACCAAAATATACAAAATTCATCAAAACCATGCCTTAGCCGTATCTTCCTATGGTCCCTAACAACCCACAACTTTCATTTATTTCACAATTTAACCCCTCCTTTTACACATTTCTCAATTTAATCCCTTATATGCATTTTTACTCAAAATCACCTTACAAAACATGTATATCAAGCACTAAGCTTTCATAATTCATCATTAAACATCATAAAACACATGAATTCATCAATGGCATATCTCAAAATCATCATCCAATTTAGAAATTGAGACATGGGCTTGATAGACTACTAAGCAAAAATCACAAAAAAAGTAAAAATCATCAAAAACAGAACAAAAACGAATCTTCAATTGAGCTTTATCATGGCCGAATCCTAAAACTCCTATTTCTCTTCTTTTCTTGTGATTTTCGGATAAGATGAATGATAATGGCCAATTTTCATGCTTTTGTTTTAATTAAACAAACATTAATAAGCCATTTACATTTTTAACCTTATTATTTTCATTAAAAATTCCATTATCTCATGACCAAATATGTCCATGCATTAATTCAATGGTATAATTGCATCATAAGGACTCCACATATATAAAGGCATGGCAATTTGGTACTTTAGAAAAGAGGACACATCTTTGCATTTCTACAATTTGGTCATTTTATCAAATTAAGCACACAAATGATCAAACCAAATCACGAAATTTTCACATATATCAATTCACGTATAATAAGCCTGAAAAATAATATTAAAATATTTTTTTGACTAGGATTTATGGTTTCGAAACCACTATTCTAACTAGGGTCTAAACCAGGCTATTATAGATATGTCGTATCCCTCAGAAGTGACATAGCACATTTCAAGCACTCATCTGATGTGCAAGAAAGTTCGTCAAATAGCCGAATAGATTTCTCGAGCCAGAATTCTGCTCTCTCGAGATCATCATCGATATTTGCTTTAAATTCTTCAGTCCTTTGCTTTCGAATCTTATCAACTGGAGGCTTATTTAGTCTTACCAATTCCACACCTTGGGGAGCTACGGGAACCGGTTGAGGGTTAGATAGGGGCGGAGGATGTTGGGTAGCAGAATTTCTCCAAACAGACTCGACAAACCACTCATTCATTCTTTGGAAGAAGGATTCTCTAGACTCTCCTCTTTGACTAATTGTGATCAGTCTACTTTTAGATGGCACGGTCCCTTGAGCGGGAGCCGGCGCTTTACTTTCTACATCATCAGCTACTTATCATTGAGATCCATTTACTATATGAAAACACAGTTTAAATTGTCAGGAATCATCACACTATCAAAATTTATATATGGCATGTATAGCTAGACTCTTACACACGCAACGTTAGCCGAGAATCGACTAAACCATAGCTATAATACCACTAAATGTAAGACCCCTTACCCGTATTCGATGCCGGAATAGGGTACGAGGCATTACCAGACTCACATCACAAGTAATCATACAATTTCAAATCATAAATTTGTATCCAAATTAAAACCATTCACGTTCAATCATAAAGTCCCTAGTACGAGCTTACGAGGCCCCAAAATGCCTTGGAAATGGTTCGAGACTAAACCGAGAACTTTAGAAATTTTTACAGAACTTAGAAAATTTTTGCTATAAACAGGGGTCAGACGCCCGTGTGGTTTCAGACACACTCGTGTGGGCAGGCCAAGTGGTCACACATGCCTGTGTCCCTAACCCATGTAACTCTTTGTTTTGTAATGCATGAACAAATTGATGCCACACGGCCAAGTCACAGGCCTGTGTGGTAGGCCATGTTGATAATCAAAATTTCACAAAATAAGTGCAGACTTCACATGGCTAGGGCACACGCCCGTATTCGAGGCCGTGTCGTCCACACGGCTGAGACACACGCCCGTGTCTCTGACTGTGTGCTCAATTTTGAGCATTCTATTTCTCAAAATTAAGGTCTAGAGGACACACAGCCAAAACACATGCCCATGGGACAGACCGTGTGTCACACACGGCCTAGACACACGCCTGTGCGTCTACCCGTGTGTAGAAAATAAAGCCTATTTACCAAGCCATTTGCCACCCCCATTTACCCCTACACTTACACCAACTCAATAGCACAATTAATGGCATACTTAGGCAACCAAAACATCCACAATTATGACCAACACATGCCAATACAATAGCAACATCCATCATACTCATAACATTTATTATGCCCTAAGTCAATCATGCAAATTTCACATTCATTAAGCCTCAATTTACTACTTTCAAGACATCTAATTATGCACAATCTTATCATCTCATCAATATATCACATTTCCAAACATTTCCATTTATGCTATTAATCACATTCCATCATTCACCAAGTATACCATGACCATATCACCAAAGACATTGGTATATATATGAATATACTTAGGTTTACAACCATGTTAGCCAAAATAAGCCAATTAACACGACAAAGTACCAAATCAACCAATAGCTATTACAAGCCAATACATTTGGCCAATCATAATGACACATATAACAAAATGACCAAGTCCCTATACATGCCATACTTTCAAAATACTAAGATCATCAATACCCAAAATGAAAGTTTGATAGTGTGATTTGAATCTCTGACGATCTCTGATCCGAGCTAGCTTAGCGACACTATAAAAACATGGAAAATAAACGGAGTAAGCTATGTAGCTCAGTAAGCTCGTATGCAATAAATAAGCAACCTTACCATGCATATAACATTCAAATAATATAACATAATTAAATGTACATTTACCATGGTCTCATAATCATAACTCATTCCATCACAAAACTTACCTCATATTCATCATTTCAAGCATTTAATAGATATGAGCTTCAAGTACATACCTGTACCATCTCGGAAAGAATTTACACATAATCTTATCTTTGACATACTCGTGAACCACTCGGGATAATAATGCCGGATATTCGAGATTCTTGCACACTAAGTGCCACATATGTAGCTAATGCTACCTCAATCTCATATCACATAGTTGCTTGCTCTCGAGCTCTCAACGGGCCTACTCACACAAGCTGTTAGCCAAGACATAGCTACACGGTGCTACTCACACAAGCTGTTGAGTATCCGTAACATATGTTGGTATACTCAGCCAGCGGTGGGACGTACAATACCAGCACCCGGATCACATAACACATAATGACCCTAGTGACATTTCACTTTTATCCTACCCTATTCCTAAGGTTCAAACGCGATTTCTTACTTGTTGATTCGTCTTCAGACTTATTCATAGGATTAAGCTCATCCATATTTATCAAACATAAGATTCAGGCAATATTAAAGCAATAAAATACAATCATATTAAAGCTTATTTTTAACATATGAACTTACCTCGGTACAAAATGGCTAATAGTTCGACTTAGTCCGCAACTTTGTTCTTTCCTCGGTCTAGGTCAGAACCTAGTCTTTCTTGATCTATAATATCAAATTTAACTCATTCAATTATCACATTATTCAATTTAATCCCGAAAACACCTTATGGAAAAAATTACATTTTTGCCTTAACTTTTTAGCTTTTTACATTTTAGTCCTTAGGCTCGTAAAATGATTTTCATTCGATTTCTTCATTACCCAAGCCTAGATATCAGCTCACATTTTTCATTTATTCGCATTTTTACACACATTTTACAACTTTTACAAATAGGTCCCTATTTGACATTTTCAGAAAAAATCACTTGGTAAATATTGTTTACCTAACATCTAACATGCATTTTCTACCATTAGACATCAAAATACACAAATATCTAATATGGGTAAAATTTTAAACTGAATTTCTTTCAAATTAGTCCTGGAAATAGCTAGACTAGGTTACACCGATCTCAAAAATATAAAAATCATTAAAAACAGGACAAGAACAGACTTACAATTGAGCTTGAAAGCTTGGAATAAATAGCCCAAAATTGGGTCTAGTTGGAATAGAGGTTTCGGGACCACAAAATTTTAGATAGAAATAATTATTTTATGTTTATTTTAAGGTCTATGATATGATTGCATGATTGTGTGAAAATTTCGTGAAGAAATTCTATGCATAAAGTGCTCAATTTGAAGTTAGGGACTAAATTGAATAAGTTGAAAACTTGCATTCTAGAAGTTTCTAGTATGAAATTGCTTTGAAATATTAATTAGGAGGTCTTAAATAGCAAATTGACCAATTTCTAAGTGATGGAAAAAAATTGGACATGGATGGAATTTTTGAAAGTTTAGTAAGGAAGGGCATTTTGGTCATTTGGTAATTAAAAGAAATAAAAAGGGAAAATAAAGCCAAAATTGACTCATCTTTTTCATGGAGGCCGAAATTAGAATGGGGGAAGCCATGAATAGGGTTTTCAAGCTTTCCAAGCTCAATAGTAAGTCCGTTCTAACCCCGTTTTTCAAGTTCTTTACGTTTTTAGAATCCCGGTAATTTGATTAAGCTTATTCTAGCAATAATTTAAGCTAGGGTTCATATTTGGAAAAATACCCATAGGTGAAATGTGTTTATTTTGATGTTTTATGATAGAATATGAGGTTTTAATTTATGTTAGACAACTTGTGCTACTCGGTTTTGAGTGAAAACGAGTAAAAGGGCTTAATCGATAAAAATACCTAATAGTCATAAGTATATGTTAGAGTGAGAATTTGATGTTTCCATAGAAGAGAAAAGTGATTAGCATGTCATAAAACATAAGAATAAGGGATGAAGTTTAATTCCCGAGCCTAGGGGCAAAAGTGTAAATATGTAAAAGTTTAGGGGCAAAATTGTACATTTTTAAAAGTTTGAGTTAAGGACTGTTTTGAATATTCCATTAATTAAATAAGTAAAATATGATGTTTTAGATCCTGGAAAACGAGATTTGAACCTAGAATGAGAGAAAAATCAAAAATTGTGAAAGTTGGTAAAATGGCCGTTTTAGTATCGAGGTAAGTTCATATGTATAATAAGCATTAGTTTATGCATGTTTCAATGTAAAATTGATATATTTATTATGATTTCTAAGGTGTTGAAAGTATGTAAGTTGGTATGATAATAATACAGCGATAATGCTGTAATTTATATTTGAAAGTTAAATCTAGTGAATTAATTGAATTATGTTAAATTAAATGATTATGGTGCCAAGTTTATGAATTGATTTAAAAATATGTCTCTGGTACATGAAGTGCATTGAATTATCATACATAAATGTGATTTCTATGATTATGGATATCATGGGAAATTGTAAGTTCATATGATTTTTTAATAAGGCAATGTGTAATTTAATGTTATTGCCTTGATATTAAATGAGATGTAAGTTTATATGTAAGTAATACATCAATATTACTTGTATTATTGTGACACCCCGAATTTGACCCTAGTCGGAAAGCGGTTTCGGGACCGCTAAACCGAGTCACCAAATTATTTGAACATGATATTTATTGTCTAAAATAAATGTGTGAAAATTTTAAGCTTCGATTTAGTAAATTTCATGTGAATTTAGTCAATAGGACTTATGTGTGACATTTTTGAAATGTGATAGATCAAAACATAAGGACCTATTAGTGCATGTTGAAAAAGGGGGGACTTGCATGTCAATTTTCCCCCCATCTAGTAGTGGCCGACCATGACATTAGGATGGACAAAGGGTGATGGGCAAAACATGTCATAGACATGTTGTGTTGGTGCATCATGGGAGGAAACAATAAAATAAAGAGCATGGACAATAAAATATTAGTGTTAGTTGGATGAGAAACAAAAAAAAAAAAGAAAGGATATGTGTGATTGTCCCCCCCTTGCCGTGAGTTGAAGGAAAGAAAAACAAAAAAAAAAGTGTTCATCCTTTGGTTCATCCTTGGCCGAAAATTTTAAGGAGGAAGGAAGAAGAAAGATTGAAGAGGTTCGGCCATGCATGTAACTAGGCTAAGGTATGTTTGATGATGTTCCATGAGATGCATGCATGTTTTAGTTGTTAGCTTGAGTTCTACCTAGCCCATGGTCTAAATCTTGCTATGTGATGGAAATGACACTCGGCCATGGATGCATCATTCTTGCTTGGTGTTGATGTTGTGTTGGTGAGATATCAAGTTATTTTTGTGACCAAGTTGAGATTTGAATTTTTGGAATGAGTAAGGTTTTCGGTTATGTTGTTTTGTATGAGTAATGGATTGTTGAGTTCATGCTATTATGAATAAAATTGATTAAGAGAGGCTTGAGATAATTAAATATGCATGTTGGTGGTAAGATGAGCATTCGGTTTTTATCATGGAAGCATAGGAAGCTTGTTAAAGTTGAATTTTAGAAAAGTTAAATGTGTGTGTGCTTGTGCTAGTGCCGAATGTGCCTAGGGTGATTTAGCATTGAGTTTGGTGTTATATGAATTGAGTTTTATGGTTTTGGATTTTTAAGTGTTGTTAAATACTTTGAATAATATATATAAGTGGCTTTGAAATGTGAAACTCGGCCAAGTGGTTATAAGCATGATTTTAGAGATTCAATGATATTCGGCCGATTTGAATAATTCATGGCACCCCAAGCAAATTAGTTTTAGATGTTAATAAATATTGAAATTATTTAAAAGCATATTACCGAATGTGATTTTAGTCAATGATTCGGTTATGAGTGCTGATTTGTTTTATAATTAGCCGAATGCGTATATGTATACTATGAGGTGGTTTAGCTTAAAGAAAATTAAGGTGCTCGGAAGGTGATTGTCGTGGATAGTTTAAGTAATGAAATTTAATTTCTGTTATGTAAAGTGATGACATTGCTGTTTGCAAATTTGAAGTTAAAAATTGTTGATTGAGCATCAAGAGCTTATGGAAACAAAGTCGGATCGTGGAAAAAGGGAAATTGGTCGAATAGTCGGAATTGACGTACATTAGCGATAGAGGTAAGTTTTAAGTATTAAAGCCTATAATGTGATTGAGTATGATATGTTAAGCACATATTAAAAGAATCATAACTCTATTGTAAATTTTTATGTATATAGCCTAATGGCTATTATGAAGTATAGGTAAGTTATTGATATGATATGTTGCCAAATGGATATGATATTATGAAGTGCTGAAAGGATATGTCAGAAGAGTAAAATTGTGATAAACCTGCTCAGGACAGCAGCAGTAACATGAATTTAGAAAATCACCATAAATTGTTGGAGTTGAATGGGAGGCTGAATAAATTATGAAATTAAAGCTTAATGAGTCTAGTTTCTTATAAAAGAAACCGTGTAAGAAAATTTATTTCCGATAATGAGATATTTAAAGTTGTGTGAGACAGTGGAGAATGACACTGTAATCCTCTGTTCCGTTTTTAGAAAATCATTATACATTGTACAAAAATGGTTATAAGATAAAATTTATATGCTTAGACTCCTTAATGAGTCTAGTTTCAAATGAAATCAAATACAACACATTTTGAATTCTGTAAAATGTGAAATCTGATTCGTAGTGAAGAGTGGTCAGATTAGTCAAACAGTGAAACAGGGGAAACTTTAAGAAAAATCTGGTATTGATTGGCCAAACCTAAAATTCTGGAAATTTTATGGATGGAAGATATACGAGTCTATATTCAGGAAAAATTAACGGAAAGTGATTTGCAGTTTTGTAGCTCCAGTTATAAATGATTTAGTGACTATTGCTCAGGAAAAACAGCTTGTGCTGAATTTGAGATTGTGTTGTAAACCTTGATAAACTTGTTCTAGTTGCTCATAAGCTATTGATTAAACCCATACGTGAATTCTAAATTGTGATATTGGAAAATGATAGATGTAGATTCAGCCAAGACATTGTATATATGTGATAAGGCCTAATAGCCGATGTGATGAATGTGAAAGTGTATATGTGTGATAAGGCCTAATAGCCGATGTGATGAATGTGAAAGTGTATATATGTGATAAGGCCTAATAGCCGATGTGATGAATGTGAAAGTGTATATATGTGATAAGGCCTAATGGCCGATGTGATGAATGTGAAAGTGTATATATATGTGATAAGGCCTAATGGCCGATGTGATGAATGTGAAAGTGTATATGTGTGATAAGGCCTAATAGCCGATGTGATGAATGTGAAAGTGTATATATGTGATAAGGCCTAATGGCCGATGTGATGAATGTGAAAGTGTATATATATGTGATAAGGCCTAATGGCCGATGTGATGAATGTGAAAGTGTATATGTGTGATAAGGCCTAATAGCCGATGTGATGAATGTGAAAGTGTATATATGTGACAGGGCCGAGTGGCCAACGTGATGGATGTGAAAGTGCATAAATGTGATAAGTCCCGAAGGGCATTTGTGTCAGTACTATATCCGGGTTAAAACCCCGCAGGCTTTATGCGAGAATATTATCACTGATTAATGTCCGTAAGCTTCGTGCTCGTACTATATCCGAGCTCTAAAGACCCGATGACTACGTGTGGGAATTTTGTCCGGGTAAGACCCGATAACTTCGTGTGGAGATTATGTCCGGGTAAGACTTCGTAATAAGAATTGCTTATAAATATATTCAATGCGAAAGGTTAAATAGGTATGTACTCCAAGTTTATATGTGAGCTTGATTGCACTAAATCATAAGGTAGTTATGTGATGCATACGAGAGCAATCTATGAGACTATTCCTATGATTATGTGACATCGGATCAGTGTGAGAGGTGATGTGAAATCATACGATATATCTATGTCACATGAGCTCACTTTTATGTGAAAGTTTAGCTGCCTATTGTATATGATGAGATGTGCATATTCGGTAAAGGGATGGTATGCCGGAAGGAAGAGTGAAATAAAAATACGAACAACTATGTTATAATTTGATTGTTATCTGTTGACACTGCTTAAAACTTACTAAGCATTGTAATGCTTACTCCGTTTACTCTGTTTCCTCTGTTTTATAGATCTCATTGCGAAGCTACAGGCTCGGGGATCGTCAGCAACTAGTCACACTATCACTATCCACTGTTTGGTACTGCTATGTTTTGGATTATCTTATGGCATGTATAAAATAGACTAGTGGCGGAAGAATATTTTGGTTAATGTATATAGCCATGCGAAAATGGCTTATATATGTTTGAGCATAATGTTATAATCATTTGGTATGGAATGGTTAATCACTATCATAATTTGTGCTATTTATGCTAAAAGGGCTAGTTGAATCATGGAAACTATGAAATAGGTAAAGTCTACCTTAAAGGCAGATGCTGGCAGCAGCAGTGATGTAGATTTGGAAAATCACTAAAAATAGTAGGATTGGAATTAAATAATGAATAAATTATGTAAACGAACCTTGATGAATCTATTTTCATAGGAAAGTAACGAAACGATCATATGGACAGTATGTTAAGAGATATTTTCTCGTGAGACAGGGCCAGAACGGTTTCTGGATTCCCTGTTCCGACTTTGGAAATTCATTATAAATTAACCAGAGATAATTAGGAGTCATGCCATATATGTATAGATTCCTCTCTGAGTCTAGTTTCTATAGAAACAAACGGAATCAGTATTGAAGCTCTGTGAAGGGAGATATCCAAGTCGTAATGCGCAAAGGTCAGTGTAGTCGATCCCTGTAACATGGGAGACTTTGACTAATAAACTGTACTAATTGGGCTGACCAAAAATTCTAGAAAAAAATACGTAGATGGGCATATGAGTCTAGTTTTAGGGAAAAATTACGAACCTGATTTTCGAGTTGTGAAACTCAAGATATGATTTTTAAGGTGACAGTGTCGCAGTTAGCCAACTGCCTGGAAAATTTTAAAATGGACTGCGATAGTAAGCGAATTTAGTCTGTGAACCCCTCGTGTCCGACTCCGGCAACGGTCTCGGGTACGGGGTGTTACAATTATGATATTTTATAATAATATTGGAATATGTTTGTGGATAATTACTTGATTGGTGAAATTGTTGGAAAAGAGAGAGATCCCGGTTGAACCTTCGGAAAGATTGGATGATACATATAGTATGTAGCTAGGTCACATGTATAGTGCTAAGTGCACATCATGTGTACAAGAGAGCTACAAGACATTATGATGTAGCTAGGTCGCATGGGTGATACTATGTGTACACCATGTAGACAAGAGAGCTACGGGATATATGTAGCTAGGTCGCATGTGTAGTACTAAGTTCAGGCTACTATGCATACCCGATAACTTCGATCACGTGTGTAGTACTAAGTGCAGGCTACTACGTGTATTAGATAGTTAGGTCACGTATGTAGTACTAAGTGCAGGCTACTACGTGTACCGGATAATTGGTCGCATGTGTAGTACTAAGTGCAGGCTACTATGCGTACCAGATAGTTTGGCTACATAGGTGGCACTTATGTACAAACTTTCCATTTATCTGAATTATATTCCGAAGTGGTCAACGGGAGACTCTCTATGTATTGCTTTGTGAGTGTTGTGATGAATAAGTGTAGGAACTTGGTTATGTGAATGATGTGTTCATTAAGTGACCAAGATGTGGTAAGATTATAAATTAGTAAGTTATACATGAGGATGATTTTATGGTGACCTTGTGATCATGGGCCTATACTTGTGATGTATGAAATGTGGTGAAAATGATTTGTGATATGTATGTTAAAAAGAGGTTAATACAAAGAAAGTGTGAAAGAGTGAATTAGCAATAAAACTATTTTGGACAATAGCAGTGACGTGATTTTCAAAAATCACCAAAAATAGTATAAATTGAATCATAGACTTAATGAGATATCAAATTAAAGCTTAATGAGTCTATTTTCATATAAAAGAAACAGAGCAAGAAAAGGAGTTCTATATTTTGAGATATTTATGTTTTTGTGAGACTGGTTCAGAATGATTACGTGATCCCCTGTTCTGACTTTGGAAAATCACAAAAATTTGGATAAAAATGATTAGAGGCTTAAAATTATATTTTTAAAATCCCTAATGAGTTTATTTTCAAGATAAATCAATAAGAACATTATCCGAGTTATGTACTGTGAGATAATTAATTTTTAGAAATGAGAGGTCAGAATGTCAGAAAGTGAAATAGGGGAAATTTTAATGAATAAAATGACCTAATTGGCTAAACCAAAAATTATGAAAATTTTATGATGGAAAGATATGTGAGTCTAGTTTTAGGGGAAATTTACAGATCTTAATTTGGAGCTCTGTAGCTCTAATTATAAATAAGTAAGTGACTATGACTCATGTGGTCAGTTTGATGTGAGAATTTATTAGTAAATTGTGAAATCATACTTATAAGAATGCTATATACATTAAGGATGTGGAATGGAGAGGAGGAGGAGGAAAATAAATATATGTGGAATACATGGAAACTATGGTATATGAAATATTGATATAATGAAATAAATGATATGTGTTTATAAGAAAACATAAAGAGAATGATATGTATCATGACATGTATATATATGTATATATATGACTAGTCTCAATGTAATGCTTGTTGGGTATGGAGTTGAATTGAAATGTTTCAGGCGAACATGTTATTCTGCACATCTAAATTGTGGTATTTTATAAAGATATGATCCAGCTTTAAATATGAATGCTTGATGATTAAGCTGAAGATACTTGGTAAGATGATAATCTTGGTATAAATGTGTAAGTGGTACTATAATAGACAAGGTAAAATGAGTATGAGAGACACATGTATGATGACATACAAATGCTATGTTTGTGGTTTAATTGAGAATGTTTAATCATTAAATGAATACCATGTTATATGCTTTTGATTTTGTATAAGTGTGTAAGAGATTAAGGTTGACCAAAGCTTGGAAAATAGCCTAGGTATATTCCACATAGGCAGAGACACGACCATGTGTCTCAGCCGTTTATGGAATACGACTTTGGGACACGGGCATGTGGAGCCTTAAAGTATGAAATTTCCAAGATTTGCATAAGTTCTCGGTTTAGTCCTGAACCCTTTCTAAAGTATGTTTTGGGCTTCGTAGACTCAAATAAGGGACTATGTGTAAGTAAATGAACGTTTTGAAATATGAATGAAATTTTATGGCCCGTATTTTAGTTTAATGTTTGTATGTTTGTCCGGTAATGCCTCGTACCTTATCCCAGCCTCGGGTACGGGTACGGGTAAGGGGTGTTACATGGAAAAACCCTAGCTATGGAGACTCTTCAAATTCGGCAAAAGAAGGATGAAATTAGAAAGATGAACATATTTTATTTGTTTAATTTTGTCTTTATTTACCAAATGACCAAAATGCTTTTAATGCCAAACTTTGAAATTTCACCTATCCATGTCCATCTTTGTCCAACTTAAAGTATAATGCTCTAATTACCATTTAAGGACCTCAAATTTAAAATTTCATTTCAATTAGACACCTCTAGTATCTAGAACACACATTTTGCACTTATTTCAATTTAGTCCTATTAGTCAAATTGTACACTCTATCGATAAAATTTCTTAAAGAAATTTTCACCCAATTATTCAATCATACTGTAAATGTTAAAGAAATAATAAAATTAACATTTCTACTTCGAATTTGTGGTCCCGAAATCACTGTTCCGATTTGGCCCAAAAACGGGTTGTTACAGTATAAACGTTACATGTACATGGAATGTTAATAATTGTTGAATTCATACATGATTCTCGGTTTTTTATGTATACATGTCTAAATTGTGAATGGGTATGTGATAGGCTTTGGCCAAATTGAATTGAGTTACTTACCTAAATTTGTGGTTTTTATATGGTAAGTTTAATTCTATGTTTTACGAACTTACTAAGCTTAATTGCTTATTCTATTTATTTTCTATGTTTTATATTACTTCAGAAGCTCGCTCGATTTAGAAGTTGTCAAGATTGTGTCACACTATCGAACACTTATTTTGGTACTAGGTATTTTGGCTAATGTGCAATATATGTTTGTTGTGTATTTAGCCAATTGACTTGGCTTGAAAATGGTATATGTTTTGATATGTAAATAGGTGTAAATGGCCTTATGATATGTGGTGTATAATTGCTATGTGAATGCCTTGTTTTGTGAATTGGTATTTAAGGTACCAAATGGTTGAAATTGAGATGTGGCATGCATGATAAGTTAGGCACAATGTCTAACATATGAGTTTGACCAATTAGGTATATTTTGGAAGTGAGATTGGTATGTTTTAAAGGGGTCAATGAATGCGTTGATGGATATCATGTTGTTTGTGTGGATATTACATGTTATAAATTTGATATTGGTTGGTTTTGAATGCCTATTTATGCCATGGTTGTATGTACATTGTTGAGCTTAGGTTGATACTACATTGGGTGAGAAAATATTGTTTGGAAAATGGCCTATTTTTGTCCACACGGGTAGAGACACGGGCGAGTGTCTCAACCGTGTGTGACACACGACAAAGTGGCACGGCCTTGTGTCTGTTGATACTTCTATAGAATTCAAGTTAGTACCTTCACATGAGCAAGCACACGGGCATGTGGCTTGGCCGTGTGGCATAAGTCATTATACCTATAACGCCCCGAATTTGGGCCTAGAAGTATTGGGCCTTTAGTATGGGCCCGTAAGAAGGTTGTATATAAGCATTTAATTGTACAAGGAAATGACACAATTAAATGTCTGCTTTAGTGGTTAATGGCCTTGAGAAGTGTTGGAGAAATCTTGGGTTCAAACTTGGGCTTTAGTAAAAATTTTGGTACTAAGTGAATAAAACCCTGGGTGCTTGGATGAAGGCCTTTTAAATTATTGTGGTAAATAAAGGACACAAGGAACCATGTGGTCTAGTGGTTGTGGCGTCATTAGGGTTGCAAGGGAGCTAGGGTTCAAGTCTTGGCTCTTGCAATTTATTTTGGTTTTTCTTTTAAAGGAACCTGGACTTTGGCCTATAGACCTTATATTTAATTGAGGATAAAATATGACACAGAAAGAGCCTGTGGTAGAGTGGCAAGGTGGCGTGTTGTGTAACTGTGAGGTTTAAGGTTCAAGTATTAGGATACGCAATGTAGTATTTATTCTACTGTTTGAGCTATGTAGGAGGTGGAGTTGGATTGGAACTCTATGGTTGAGGTGGTCATAAGAAAATAAGGAATTTTCCTAATGGTTGAAAGTAAACCCACATCGGGAAGCTAACATGGGAATTGGTGAGAAGCTAGCTTTAAATAGAGCGAACCAGATGAGTTGGGGAAAGAGAAAACGGTGATTAAGACCCAATGCAAGATGTGCCAAGGTTGGTGATCGTGGACTTCGGCACGTTCTCATAAACAGGTGTGTATTCATGCCCTTTTTTGTTAGAAATCGGCAAAAGCTAAAAGCTGCCACGAGTATTCTCCTGTGCTGGGGCTGTTCTAGGCCTCGATAGGCCTTTGGGCCTGCTTGTGTAAATCTAACTGTTAGGTGGGAAGTAGTTGGGCCTAATGGGCCATATGAATGTGATTGGGCCTGATAGGCCATGTGAACGATATTGGGCCTAAAGGGGCCAAATGAATAAGTGTGGATCTGTTAGTGTTTAGTAAATGGGTTGTGGACCTAGTTCTTGGTAACTACTCAAGCAGACATAAAACTTAAATAATTAATTAATCGCGATCGTGGACGAGTCATAAGGTTAAGGTGTGGCAATGGGTATATACATGTCTAGGATTGGATCTAGGGAGAGCTTGGTACTTAAGCGGTCTTAATGACTCACCTCCTCTTATCTGGAATCCTACCTGGTGCATAGTATCTGTTCACTTTAGCCAACGAGGACTTGTTAACGAGCCAAGGTAAGTAATAAACCCATAATAAAGAGAAATTACCGAAATACCCCTGATTTGTGAAATTACCGAAATACCCCTGATTTCTGAAATTACCGAAACACCCTCGATTTGTAAAATTACCGAAGTACCCCCGATTTGTAAAATTACCAAAATACCCTCGATTGTGAAATTACTGAAATACCCTCAATTTGTAAAATTACTAAAATACCCCCGATTTGTGAAATTACTAAAACACCTTCGATTTGTAAAATTACCGAAACACCCTCGATTTGTAAAATTACTGAAACACCCTCAAATTGTAAAATTACCTAAATACCCTCGATTTGTGAAATTATCGAAGCACCCTTGATTTCTAAAATTGCCAAAATAACTCGATTTTTAAAATTACCGACACACCCTCAATTTGTAAAATTACTGAAATACCCTCAATTTGTAAAATTACCGAAATACCATCATTTGTAAAATTATCGAAATACCCTTAATTTGTAAAATTATCGAAACACCCCCGATTTGTAAAATTATCGAAATACCCTTGTAGTGTAAAATTACCAAAAAACCCCCGATTTGTAAAATTACTGAAACACCCCCGATTTGTAAAATTATCGAAATACCCTTGTACTGTAAAATTACTAAAATACCATTGTAGTGTAAAATGATCGACATACCCCTATAGGGTAAAATGAATGTTTTGCCCTTGAGGGTAAATCACCAGCTTAGACTTCGAATTTGACTGATTTGATTATGAATGTATGACTGCGTTTTAATTGACTTGACTGTGGTTGTATGACTGATATGCTCTTAATATATGTTTAAAAGACTGTTACTGAGTATGGCCATTCTGCATACACGTGTGATGATTGAGCATGACATACACGACATATTGCATGGGTTGGGAATTATGAAGCGGAGGAAGTATATGAGGATCGCATGGTTGCTTAACAACCGTGGATCCACCGATGGCTATTAAGCCTAATATTTGATTAGCAGCTTGCTGCAATGAAGGTAGTACCGCAACCGGGCTACCATTGATGTGTATCAGATGGGTGGGTTGATATTTATATCCCCACATGATGTGTACCGGGGGACGGAATTGGTGTGTTGCGGTTGGATTATTGGGGTGGGTTGCACAGCATTGCTTGTATGATATTATTGTGATATTATTGCGATGTGGGCTTCGACCCAACTGAGGCTAAGATGGGCTAGTCCCAATTGATTTTGTTATGGGCTGTGACCCAAATGATATTGTAACGGGCTTTGGCCCACGTATGCTCTAAACTGGACTGTACTTTTACTGTAATAGGCTCTGGCCCAGATTGATTCTGAATTCTGTCTGTTTACTGACTGTTACTCTAGTAAGGGGATTACACACTGAGTTTTTCGTAACCTCACCCCGTTTATTAATTGTGCAGGTAATCCCCAGCGTTAGGTGGATCGGTGTCGTAGAGGGACTCGAAAACGACCCACTGCACATGTTTTTCTATTTCATTTATTTAGTTAATCACTTTGGTTTTTGATTTGGGTTGTATTAAGGCCTCTTTATTTTCATAACTTTTTATTTGGCAAATTTATTTAGTATACTTAATATCTATTAGAAGTAGGGCACGATTTTCCAAAACAACAACTGGTTTTCAAAATATCACGTTTCCGTAATTGTTTAAAAGTAAGCTTCCGCAGCAAGGTTTTAAGGGAATTAACGTTTCACAAGTTTTAAAATGGCCAGAGGTTTTGAGTAGTAAGAAAGTTTTTCAATGAGAACATAGTTTTCGAAAAACACTACAATGTGACACGCCAGATTCGGGCCTAACTTCTAGGCCGGGTTTGGGGTGTTACAATACCCTCTAGCTTTCACACGGCCTAGCACACGGCCTACACACGAGCATGTGAGGCCATTTTGAAGGGCACACGGCCTGGCACACAGGCGTGTGGTTTGGCCGTGTGACCCAAGTCAGTGAGTTACACAGGGTAGGACGCAGGTGGGACACAGTCGTATGTCCCCATTTCGAATGCCCACATGGCCTGGCCACACGGGCATGTGTTCCCTGCATTTTGAAAAATTTCCATGTTTTTTTAAAAATTCCTTAAGTACTCGGTTTAGTCCTAAACCACTTTTAATGTCTATTTTGGGCCTCGAGAATTCATATTAGGGACTATATGAATGAATTTGAATGGTTTTTGTTTGGAATGTAAAATGAATTTGAAATGTTTGAATTATAAGTTTGGTAATGCTCTATAACCCTGTTTTGGCGTCAGATACAGGTTAGGGGTGTTAAAAATACCAAGACTGTAACACCCTTTACCCGTATTAGACACCAGAACAAGGTATGAGGCATTACCAAACTTAAACACAAGCAAACATACACTTCTGAGCCATAAAATTTGGCATCAAATTTAAAATTTTTGCATTAATCATAAGGTCCCTAATACAAGCTTACGAGGCCTAAAACGTGCTTTGGAAGTGGTTCGAAACTAAACAAGAATTGTAGAAAATTTTACGACACTTAGAATTTTTTTGCTAAAACAAGGGTCACATGCCCGTGTGGACAGGCCGTGTGGACAGGCTGTGTGGTGACACGTGCCCGTGTCCCTAACCTGTGTAACTCTCTGTTTCTCACCCAAAAGCAAATTGAAGTCACACAGCCATGGCACACGCCCGTGTCTCGAGGCTGTGTCCTTCACACGGGTGAGGCACATGGCCGTGTCTCATACTTGTGCGTTTGATTCTGAGCATTTTGTTTTGT
Source organism: Gossypium hirsutum (assembly GCF_007990345.1). Taxonomy (NCBI): domain Eukaryota; kingdom Viridiplantae; phylum Streptophyta; class Magnoliopsida; order Malvales; family Malvaceae; genus Gossypium; species Gossypium hirsutum. Next base: position 63,443,042 of record NC_053430.1, read on the forward strand.
AACAATTTATTTGAAGGGGACACACGGTCAGATCACACGCCCATGGAGCTGACCGTGTGATAGACACGGCCTAGACACATGCCCATGTGTCTGCCCGGGTGGACAAAAACAAGGCTATTTACTAAGCCATTTTGCCACCCTTACTTGCACACATTTACACAACATCACATGGCACAAATTCAAGCATGTAAGAGGAGCTAAACAATCATAAACAAGACAATAACATTTCATTCTCATGCCATTATTAATCATGCTTAAAACATCAACCTCTCCACATCAAATTGTGCAAGTTTCCACATTTACAAATGACATTAATATAAATATACCAACATTAGCCAACTTCCAAGGCAATATACAAAATGAACCATGAACCAGTATAAGCCAACACATATAACCAAAAGACTAAGTCCCTATACATGCTATAACTCAAAATACTTGAATTCATCAATAGCCAAAACGATAGCTTGATAGTGTGATAGGATCTCCGGCTATCTCTAACCCGAGCTAGCTTGTTGGCACTATAAAACATGGGAAAGGAAGGGGGTAAGCTATATAGCTTACTAATCCGTATGAACATAATAAGCAACTCTTACCAATCATTTACCAAATCCAATGATATAAACACAAGATAATGTAAATTGCATTAAACCTCATAGTTATAACTTATTTAGTCACATTGTTTGCTCTATCAATTTGCAAGCATAATTTAACATGTCTTGACATTAGCCTAATAACCGAAATCTCTCCATTATAACTGTTTACCATAATCAACCAATCATTTCAAACCTTATAATAAACATGCATATTAATTATGAGTATTCACTTTTCAAGCATATATTCTAACATCTTTCAATTGTTTAAAGCCCATATATTCTCATAATCATTTTAATAGGCAATTATGTCAATCTTTCCTTTTTCTCATATCCGATAAATCGTAATTTGTGTCAATCAAACATGCTAGATCATAACTCAATTTGGCTTGAAAGCCAATTACATGATCGCCAACTGAATTTACTATATATTTCATACATCACAAGTATAGATCAATAATCACAAGGCTTTTGTAAAAACATTCTCATGGAAATCATGAACTCAGAATATCATGAAGTCAATGCTTATAAACTTTATGTACAGACCTATACAGATTCGTAATACTTACATGCTCTTTCTCTTCTTTGACATACCCAATAAATTACCCGTTGAACCACTAGGAATACTAAAGAATACTCGAGAATCTCGTACACACAGTACCGTACCAATGCCATATCCCAGATATGGTCTTACATGTAATCTCGTATCAATGCCAATAGCCCAGCTATGGTTTTACACGAAGTCTCATATCGATGCCATATCCCAAATATGGTCTTAAACATAATCTTAGTAACCCTAATGTCATGACATTTGTATCCTATCTATTCCTAAGGTTCAACCGGGATTTTTACTGTATCAAATCTCTGTCTATCATCTCCGTAGTATCGTACTCAATAGCATTCACATTTCATTTCAATAATATAGCATTTACAACAATTATATCAATTAAGCATTTATACATATATAATTTAATTCTTATTACACATATGAACTTACCTCGACATAAAAATGGCGAAAAGGACCTAACCGTTAAATACTCGTTTTTCTCCCATTTTAATTTCAAACCTTGTTTTTTCTTGATAATCGAGCTTGGAAGTTTGAGAAACCATAGCCATGGTTTCTCCTTGTGAATTTCGGCCATCAAAGGAAGATGGACAAAAATTGGCTTTTAATTCATTTAATTACCAAATTACTAAAATGCCCTTAATGAAAAACTTTTGAAACATACCTAACCATGTCCATTTTTGTCCACTAACTTAAAAAATGGTCTCATTCCATTTAAGTACCTCCAATTTAAAATTTCATAACAATTAGACACCTTTAACCTATAGAACTCACATTTTGCACTTTTTACAATTTAGTCCTTTTGAATAAATTGAGTACCCAAACGTCAAAATTTTTGAACGAAATTTCACAAAATCATTCCATAAAATTGTAGACCATAAAAATTTAATAAAAATAAAATTTTCTATGTCGGATTTGTGGTCCCAAAACCATTTTTCTTACTAGACCCAAAATCGGGTTGTAACAACTCTCCCCCCTTAGGGATTTTTGTCCTCAAAAATCTTACTAGAAAAGAGATTAGGGTAGCGTTCTCGTAGTTCCTTCTACGTCATCGAAGAGTCCTCTTCGAGGGTAATACTTTCAGAAGCACCCTATCATCGAACTGTAATCCAATATCTTAAATTTTCAAATCTGTATACCACTTATGTCAGTCTGAAGTTGCTTTCAACTTTCATGAATCACTTTCACCTTTTTTCTCAGAATCAAAAATCAATTCCACCCTGTATTTCTCTTTCCAATCAGCTTTGAACTCTGAAACACAGTGTCGAAGCATACCATCAAATATCTGAATAACTCTCTCAGGCTTACCGTCAATCTAAAGATGAATTACATTGCCAAGATGCAACTGTGTACTCAGATTATATTCCTGATAATCAAGACATCTTCTTCAAATAACTGCATATTTATTACTCCCTGAATGACCAAACGAGCTACTACTACTGGGTTTCGTACAACATTTTCTGCATAAGCTCTGGATAATTCATTGCACGAATTCTATCTCGGAGTAATAATAATAGAAATCAAAATCAAAAGTCGTCTCACACTGTACTCGTTTAGTTTACCACTCACTATCACATTTCTAAGGTTCTCAATCTTGCAAAGAAAACATCGCTTTAGCTTTTTAATTTAGCTAAATTCAGACTTCCATCAAATAAGATTAATCATGAAACCAACACCCACAAAATGAACACAGGCTTTCCATTTAAGCATCTGTAATATATCTACTTCCCCAAAGGTTAATCCTTAATTATTCACAATCTTTCAATAGTTCAAGCCATCACAATTGTCTTGATTTTTTTATAACATTAGATACTTTATACTCTTGGAATCAAGAAGCACATGACATTTTTCATCGAACAAAAGATGTCATCAATTTATGAATATAGACATACTAGCGACTGACTCTAATTCACTCGTCGAACAATTCTTTTAATGAGACTTTAACCATCTGAAAGCATAAACTGTCACTTTACATTCTTACATTAAAACACATTCGAATCCGTTTGATAGTGCATCACTAAAAAAAATCATGAATTCTTTACTCAATTCAAATAGAACCCAGAGTCAGTGTTTCGGTTAATAACAACTTCAACTGTTTTCAACTTTGTTAACATGCAACAGTCCATTCAAACCTTCACAAATGAGATAACTCATCAATCGGAACAACTTTAACTTATAACGACATCATTCGATTAGAACAAATCTAATAGGTATATCTCTGTATCATACTTTCTTGAATATGAATTCTTCCTTCAAACTATCCGTCTATTCACCCACGAATGTACAAAATTTTATTTCCTTACCTAGGGATAAACTTAAATGCATATAACTCAAATTACCTTTCAACTGACCAACTCGCTCAAATAAAACCAACTGAGTCGATTTCAACTATCAAATAATAACATATGAAAATACTTCTTTCTTCATGCTGTTAAACAACTCAAACATACAATCTTTTATAATTCCCTTAACATGCTAATCACAGATCTTTACAACTGTATTAGCTCGAGGAAACAAAATATCCTGATTGAACTCATTCACCTTAATCAAACTTACCTGAGAAAAGAAACCATCATACAATTTGAGCTTGAGCTTCCATTATCTATACCTTTTCTAATGTCAATTCCTTTCACGAAAATTAGAGAAATCTTGATACTAGAATCTCCATGTTCCTTGGAACGATGGAAATGTGCAAGTGTATATATTCGCAACAAGTAATAAAGTGACAAGTAAATGTCGAGTTATCATACCCACAGGGACTGTGAAAAGAATTATTTATGAGTGTTATTTAAAACACTTTGGTGAAGAAAAATATTTTGTTTGAAGAGGGTGATTAAAAACTAAGATTTTAAACTAAGTAAACTAAATAAATAAATCTCAAATGCATGATTTCAAAATACGATTTTAATCAAGATGATATGATTGTGTTAGATTAATTACATTTCTTAACTTAAAATTATTAAACTTATGTTTATACTGTTACAAATAAATTCACGATAAATCGATAATTTGCTAACTTATGAACATACTCACCTACGCAAATCCTTTCATATCTTAACATATCCCTATATCAATTCAATTGATTAAATAGATTCTAATAAGCAAACATATTATTGCACATACATGCTTATTATATTGAACTAATCTATTGCATATTCCTATATCAATTCAAACGATTAATTAAATCTAATAAGAACATAAAAGACTATGTGAGGTAACAAGGTATCCTTACCTCGAAACAATTTAATCACAATAATCATGCAAGTTATGCAAGGCAAATGTATCGCCAGATACAATGAATTTAACATTCAGCTACCTTAGAAGAATAAGCATGCATTGATTAAGTATTGTGTCAATTAATTATAATTTCAACCCGTTTAAATAATTAATTCATTGGTTTCCTCACAATTATAATGCAAGAATAACTTAGGCATGATTTTACTTAATCAAGCATTTTACCGAGGCCTATAACAACATAAACGCAATTTTAATAATTTAAGAGGACGAAATGCAATCAACCCAACACGAATTAAATTCAAGCTAAGCTAATTAAATTAACCATTCCAACAACATAAATATTCATAGATATGTTCATCACAAAAACAAAAAAAATTAAAGAGATAGGGGACAAGAATCAAATCCGATGTTTTTTCGTGGCTTGACTAGGTTGCTCCGTTCCTTCTTCTTTGTTGTCCTCACTATCACGGTTTCTATGAACACTCAATTACTGCTCCAAAATGGCTGAAGAAGACCCCTTTCTCAAGAGGAAAAATCAGCAAAAGTGCAAGGAACTTTGAATGGGAAAATGAGAGAAAAAGTGGAAAATGAGAGAAAGATTGTGAGAGAAGAGATGTGAATGAGGGACGTGTTGAATGATCAGCCAAGGGGGTTTTCATAGCTGAATGTGGCAGCTGAAATTTGCTAAAAATAGCAGCCAAAGATGTAACAGCCCGATTTAGATCCTAATCAGAACGGTGGTTTCGGGACCAAAAGTCTGAGTTAGAAAAATATTTTAAAATTATTTTCTGTGTTTATTTTGTGTGAATTTATATTTATGAAATTTTCGTGATTTAATTTTGTCGTTTAGGTATCCGATTTAATAAAAGGACTTAATCGCGTAAATTAAAAATTGGTAGTTTAATGTATAAAGGGTCGAATTGTTATTGGCTTTATCAAAGGAAGCCCTTAAGTGGCAAATAGCCCATTGACTTATTAAATGAACGGTAGTGGACATATATTATATGGTTTTGTTATAATTTTAGTATGGTTAAATAAGTAAATTAAATCATAAGTTAATAGAATATATTATAACATAAAACATAAAAAAAAATAAAAAGAAAGCCATGTTCATATTATTTTCATCATTTTCAAAACTAAAAAAAGGAAGAAAAAGAAAATAAAACCTAGGTTCGGTTGCTTTTCAAGCTCAATCAAGGTAAGAGTTCAGCTCGGTTTTTGATGATTTTTACGTTTTTGAGATCGTTTCTTCGAGTACTTCAAAACCCATGCTTGAATTTTTGATTTTGGTGAATATTTTGAGTTATGCTAGTGTAAAAGAGCTTGTGATTTTTGTTGTTTGATGATGAAATATGAAAGACATGTTTTAAATTAACATATTTTGTATTGGAGTTTTTGATAATTTTGAGTTATTGGGACTAAATTGCAAAAATAATAATTTGAGGGACTAAAATGTGAAATAAATTAAATATATGGACTTGTTTGAGAGTGGGAAAAATTCAGCTCAACATAGGTATGCTGAAATTTGGTGTATTTTGTGTTTTGTGCACAAAGGACTAAATTGTAAAAAGTATAAATGTTAGGGGTAAAATGGTAATTTTCCCATTTATGTGTTTTTGGACTAAATTGAATGAAAATATGTTTGAATGAGTTTAATTTGAATATGTTTAGATCAAGAACCAAAGAAATCGGATTTGGATCGGGGAAAAACTAAAGTTGTCGACTAGCCGCTTCGTTCCGTTTTAGATCGTCCGAGGTAAGTTTATAAGCAAGTAGACGTGCCTAATTGTCATTAAATGATAAATATATATGCTGGTATGTAATGTATGAATTTATTCATGTTATTGCCGAATGTGTATAAGCTTGGTAACCATGTTCAAGCATTCGTTTCAACCGAGTTACGACATCTGAAAGCCTTGTATGAACCTTAGGAATAATTAGGATACATAAGTATTGACATAGGATTCCGATATATGTGTACGAGTAAGACCATGGCATCGATATGTGATTTCTGTAACGCCCCAATTTTCGGGAATTCTGTAAAAGTTGTAAAATTTAAAATTTTGTGTTCTGTTTGTTATGTGTAGGATTAATCATGTTGGTGAGCCTCTAGAAGGCCCAAGCTTAGGATAAAACCCGGTAGTTTAATTAAATTTAATTCTATAAGAGAAAGGGGTTCTGATAAATTGGGCTTTTAGGAATTATTTGTGAAAAATGGATCACAAGGAAGCAAGTGGTAAAGTGGCATGTGACGCCACTGGGAAGGATGTAGTGGCGTGTGGAAGCTTGGGGAGGACCCAGGTTCAAGTCACAATGACAGCAAATTAAGTGATTAATTTTTATGTACAGGAAAGGGAAGTAATGGAACTGAAATAAAAGTCTGTCAGGAAGAGTTTAAGAAGGTAAGGGGATTGAATAAGGATAAAGATAAGGGAGGAAATCTAGGAGCTGATCAAGGAGCAAGAGGTAGCCGGCCAAGGGACTCTAGCATGGGAAATTCGGCTAGGTATTGTAGTAGTGGGAATTTCGGCATTTGGGGTGTGTTGTGCCGAAATTTTGATCATCTTTTCTTCTCCTCTTTTCTTTATTTCTTTTTCTCCATCTACCTTCTCCTCTTCCTTCTCCATAGCTGAACCCTTCTATCTCTTTACTCTTCATCACATCCTTAATCTTTTTTATTTTTAGCCTTATAAGCCGAACATCATAAAAAGCCGAAATCCCGAAAGCTTATTCTTTTTGTGCCGATATCTTATAACCAAAACCACATCTCTTCCCTTAATCATTTGTGGCCGATTCACCATCCCTCTAAAACCTCAATTTTTGACGACAAGACCATAGCAAAACCCTCTCGTTTTACCTTTCTAAACACAAGTTGCAAAAAAGCCGAAAAACCCCACATTAAAAGGGACTTGGCCGAATACTGAAGTCACTGAAATATAGACTTTTGTTATCATCTGAGGGCTTAGATCTACATCGGGATCGAGTGGGAAACTCGTTGGAATCAGTCACTAAGGAATCGGTGGTAAGTCTTCGCCAAAACTTAGTCTTCTTACATAGTTTAGGAAAAGCCGAAATCCCTAAAAGTTAGGGAGGTTGTCGATTTGGACTTGTAACCCTGAGGGGTCGTAATAACTATTTTGTTTTGGTAATAGTGTGATTTAGAGGCGGTTGATCAAGGGCTTGGACAGGTGGAACGATCGGATCTTTGGAGTTAACCATCTTTCGGCAGTAAGGTAAGAGCACTAAGGGTTTTTGGCATGTTTGGCCGAATGTGGTAAGGGACTAGATACTCAATTGTATTTTTGATATTTGGAGTAATAGTAAGTGATTCAATTGTAGGCAGTTCGGGTGTAGATCTCGACGAGGAAATCCAGAAAACAGGTGTGTAACTGACACCCTTTCATAGGCTAGATCGGCAAAAGCCGAAAAGCTGAAATACCGAAAAACTGGTATTTTGGGCGCTTGCGAGTGTGCGAATGCTCGTGAGACGTATGGGTAATTATTACTGGTAATTGGAAGTGATAAAACTGTAGTACGCGCGATTTCGTGCGTTATGATATTTTGGGCTTAATGGCCCAAAACTAGGTTATGGGCCAACGGGCCTAATTCGGTAAGAACGCTCGGTAAGTGTTTCTGGCTAAACGTAATAGCTACGATATGCATGAAAACCTTAAAAATAGTTAGATTTACTAGAATACCCCTATGTATGCAAAATTACCATTATACCCCTATGTGTGCAAAATGACCTTTATACCCTCTAGGGTTAATTTTGTCTGAAAAGCATGATGAATTAAATCGGTATGATGTATGCCATGAATGAATATTTGTTGCATGGGGACATGGGTTATATTATGGAGGAAGCGTCCTGGTGGTTATGCCGCAAATTATCTGTTCTGGTGGCCCTGCCACGTATATCTGTTCTGGTGGCACTGCCACAAAATATCTGTATCTGGTGACTCTGTCACATTTTCTGTATCTGGCAGCCATGCTGCATATTTCTGTGGCGTGTAGCGGTTGGGTGGGTCGAGTAGTCTCCCCACATGGTAAAAGGATGGTATGGGGGTGTATGTGGTTGGATATGGTTGGGTTTCTGCATAAGCATGATATATCTATTCTGGTCTGCTCTGGGCCTACGGGCTTTATTCTGATATCTGTTCTGGGCTGAGGCCAACTTATTCTGTCTCTGTGTTTTGAACTAATTTAGGCTATGGTTGGGTTGGATTACACACTGAGTTTCCCAAAACTCACCCCTTATTTTCACCCTCGTAGGTAATCCTCAACCATAGTGGGCTTGGAGCTGTGAGGGATTTGGACTGGCCACATGTTTCTACAAACCTAGTTTCTTTCTGGTGAACTGGACGTCCTTTTAATTTCATTTATGGTTTTGGGTTTTAAGTGTAATAAGGCCTTTTAATTATTTTTTTATGGATTTGTTTTACTTTTATTATTTTATTTTATTATGATGAAAAAAAACTATGATAACTAAGGAAAATGGATTAGCTTTAGGACGCGTTTTCAAAAACATCAAGGGATTTCAAAATAACAAGATTACAAGTAAGACTTCCGCTAAGCAAACGTTTTCAAACTTAATCCTTTTCTTAAGATAGACACAACCAGACGATTTTCTCAAAATTATACGAGTCGTTAAGGTGTGGCAATGGTGGTGTGCATGTCTAGGATTGGAACCGAAGGGAGCTTGGTACTTAAGCAGTCCGACGGACTCACCTCCTCTTCTTCCTGGTTTCCTACCTGGTGCACAGCTTCTATTCACTTTAACCTGCTTTAGAAAGTATCTTTTACAACCCCAACTAAGTTTTCCAAACTAAGTAATACGGAACATTTTGAACGCATCAATGTGGCGCACCGGATCCGGTCATATCGTCTAGGCCGGGTTTGGGGTGTTACAATTTTGATATGTGTTTACAAGTAAGACCCTGTCTGGGACAGTGGCAACGATATTTGACTACATGTAAGACCACGTCTGGGACATTGGCATTGTATGATTTGTGTGATTATCTGAGTGTCCTATTCAATTCTGAATGGTTCATCGGTCAAAGGTAAATTGACTTTGAATGTGTAAAATGAGCTATATGCCAGGTATGATTTAACTCTTTACCTATTTGAGGTAAAGTAAGTAAGTACCTTGATTAATTGTTGCAAATCTTGAAAGGGTGCAGATGGAGAATATATGCAAATGTGATATGTGTATTTGACTTTGTGAGTTAGTAACTTGTTTATCATGAATAATCTTTAAACATGTGCATATATGATTAGGTAATTTCGATTATATATTTAATATATGAATATGATGAATTATTTTGATCCAGGGGCTTACGTAATCAAGTGTAATTGGCCTTGAAATTATTATTGAAATGAAACTTAGTATTAGGCACGCATGATTATATGTATTCGGCTTCATAGTTAATATATGCATATGAAACTATGTGATTACATATGAGTTTATATGTTAATGGGTAAGTGAAGTAAGTTACAGTGACTAGTTGGTTGTGGAATATAAATGGTAATAATGATAATTTGGCTTCATGAGTATTCTGCCAGGGTGATAATTGAGTATGAAAATATATATTTATAATGAATTACATATATGTGGATCTGATATATTACGATACTAAAATTTAGTTTAGTTTAAATAAGTTGATAATAATTTTGGAATGTTTAATTGCTTATGACTTACTAAGCTTCAAAAGCTTACTCTGTGTTTTTATGTGTGTTTCTATTTTATAGATTCTTGATTCAAGTTACAAGCTCAGGGATCGTCAGCAAAGTCTATCACACTATCTATAGCTTCGGTATTTAAATAATCAAACTCGAGTTATGGCATGTATAGGCTGGAAATGTGTTTTGAAATGTTAGATTTTGGTTTTGTATAATTTGAGCCATGCGAAAATGGCTTGATTTCCATGTTAATTTTGAATATGTTTGCTTATGCTTTGAGTTTATTTTGGCTATGGTATCTTATGCTATGGATGAATAATATTTGTGATATGTATTTTGTGGAGCATTGAAGTTGATTAGTAATTTGGTTGTGTTTTGGATTATTCGACTATTGTAAACCCATAAGTATGAATTGTATTTGCTATGTTACTCTTGATTAAAATGATTTGGCTATTACTTGTAATAATAATAATTTCATTTGGTTGACAAGTTCATTCAGTTAATTGTTGAAATGAGAAAATGAATATATGTTTGGATATTAGTTTGGTATATATATATACCTGTGAAATGTGGTTGATTATAATGCTAATGGTTGTTTGTACAATTAGTCATGTTAATTTTGGTATTCAGTTATTATTTTCCTGTGATATTTGCTTTGGAGTTGGTTGATGATTACATATATATATTTGTGGATGAAAAATTGACTATGATATACATATATGCATATTCATAGGTACATTTAATTGACTCAACCATGTTTCATGATAACATATAATATATATATATGTGTACTTATAATATGGATGATATGTTTAGGGTTTAGTTATATAAATTTGTTGGTTACTTGTAAGGTTTATGTTTCGAATATATGACAACTTGTAATTCGATATTTGTTTAAAAAAATATTATGCACATTATGAATGGATTTTATATATATATAATTCATCTTAAGGTATATATATATAACTCATCTTAAGGTATATATTTATATAGGTAAACTTTGTTATCCGAATAAACAAAAGATAAATATGGTTTTTGTATCGATCTCTAATGGTATATTATTTTAAAATTCTAGTTAGTTAATTTGAGCAGTATAATTTTGTTGGTAAATGCATTCAATGGAATGTGAATTTAGTTAATGAAAATGTTGATTGATCATTTGGCTTTTGCACTTATGTAATTAAGTATATAATGTTTCGATTTGATATATGTAAGTGTATAAATATGATGTTGAATATATGAATTTAATTTTAGTGAATAAATATGGTTGTTCGAGGTATTTTGGTTGAGGTTCATTATTGACTTATATTTTAATATGATTTATATATTATATTATGATTAATAAAATCATAATTATTATTTTAATTGAACTTATGTTTTATATATATATGAATTTGACTTGTATAAATGTGTGGTTGTTTGAAAATGTATTTTTGTTCGTTAATGCCTCGTAATCCTAATTCGTCGATGGATATGGGCTAGGAGTGTTACAAAAGAGTCACCCCTTGGCTGGCCTCCTATGTGGTAAAGTTGATGGCTTCAACTTTGCTAAATATGGCTTTGGGCAAATCTACAAAGCCACCAATTATAGAGGGATTTAATTGCAAAATGAACAAGTCTTCAAGGGCTTCTTTGTAGCTTAAATAACCAGCTACTGAGCTGAATTGAGTCAGCACTAGGACGGTTTTGGGCTGTCCTTTTCTTGGCCGGTTCGGTTTACTCGGTTCGGTTCAATCGGACCACTTTTTCATAATTAATTAATCAGAATTTATTAACCCAAATTAAATTGGATATAAATTAAAATTAATTATATTATGAATTAATACATATAATTTTGGACCGTCTTAGGCTGAAATTTAGTTCATCTCGATACTTCAAATCGCTTCTCGGTTTTATGCTTCTAGCAGTGTCAGTCGAGCTATTTTTCGCCCTTTGTACAAATCTATCGAAAATAACCAAAATTCATCAAAAATAATTATAAAATTAAATAAAATTTAACATGTTCATATTTTAAGTGCACTTTAATTATTTTATAAAAATTAATTATTTTTTGACAAGAATTTAACCGAATTCGTATGAATTTAAGTTAAAAAGGGTATGAAAAAGTGTGTAAATTTTTGTGTTTCTACACCCCCAAACTTAATTCATTGCTCGTCTCGAGTAATGCACGAATTTTAAAAAGAATTTCTCAAAAAAACTTTTAAGAAACTCCCTCAGAACAACATTTTTCTCAAAATTATATTTTAATATACTTATGCTCAAGAATAAGAAATTTGATAGTTACGCTAATTCAGCATACATATCATTCAAATTAATCTCAACAACTATTACAATAGCAAAAATAAACGAAATGCTTCCTTAAAAAATACATGTTAACCCTTACCAATTTGATCATAGCAATTTCTCTCCACTAATGTAGGTAGCATAGAAACTTGAATCAATAGCTCTTTAGCAAGGTTGTAACGTGGCTAGGCTAGGGGTAGGTGAAAGATAGATAATTTTAGGCTTAAAACCCTAGACTCAGTGTTAATCGGACCTTCGAAATTTTTACCTTTGATGCACCAACTTACTTAACTTTCACATGCTTTTTTATACATCTATTTTCTTTTAAGTACATGTGTTTTTTTTTTCAATATGAGCACTTGCTTCATGTACTACACTTTTTTGAGCATTTGATATTTCTTTCAACTCCCCCAAACTTATTTTCAAAGAATAGTACTGAGGCTAGTGTTTGGGACAATTTAAAGATAATTAAGAGAAAAGTGATGGCTAAATATTGCAAGGGTCCAAATAAAATTAGGCCATATAGTCTCAAAGTTAGGTTTCAAGGGATAAAATTTCATCATGGTTGGCTTGAAAGGCTCAAACGGTCCAAACAATAGTTGCCTAAATCATTTTCAACATTCCATGCTTCCTAGGATTTCGCCTCAAGAAAGTACTAAGTCAATTCTAAAGACTTAAACTTTCATGCATGCCTAACTTTCCTAAGAAACTAAAAATTTTATGGTATGATTTGCATGCTTTATTAAAAATACATTTATGTCATTATTAAGCTAACATAACAACTTATTGAAATAATAGAACTTTATTTATACCGAAGTTTATCATACTTAACAGAATTTCAAATTATTGAACAAAATATATCCTAATCATAATTAAAAGAAAATATTATTCTGAGTGGAAATAATTCAATTTTTCAGTCCTTCCAACCTAAGGTGAACAATGTCCTCATTGTTTAAAATGAATAGATACTATACACCAGGTAAGATTCTAGAAAAGAGGAGGTGAGTCAAATTGTCTACTTAAGTACCAAGCTCTCTCTAGATCCAATCTTAGACATGTATATACCTATTGCCACACTTTATACGTTGCGACTAGTTCATTTTTATTCATGATTTCCATCTCTTGCTTTATTATGCGAACATAAAATTTCCTAATGAAACTTAATCCTAAAATGACCTAAGAATAGAAATAAAATAAAGGCAAGATCCCCCTTTTATTTGTTTGCAGATCCTTCCGTATTTGACTCATCTTTTTCTCCATCATTATTTCCTTTGCAGGAATCCCTTCGCTCCGTCCTCGATAGTGGACTCCATGGTGCAAATATGAAATCTGGAAACTCAGGCACAAAAATAAATAGGTCATTGTATATTTTCGTAAAAGCGCTTCTCTTTGAGTCCTCCCTTATTTTTGAGTATCTCTAGTAAGCTTGTTGTTGCCACTGCATGTGTTGCATTATGTCCATTAACTTTGACAGCTCATCTCGAAGATCTGGGCGAGGTGATTGAGCTCTGAACGTTGAAGTTTCGACATCAGGTTCAGCTTCTCGTTCCATTGGTTCCGTGTAACACCCCAAACCCGGCCTGGAAGTTTGGCTCAAATCTGGCATGTCACATTGAAGTGTTTTTAGAAAACCATGTTTCCATTAAAAACCCTTCTTAATAATTAAAAACTTATACCCTTTTTAAACCTTGTTAGAAACCTCAGCTGAATAACATTCTTGACAACTTAGTAAAAATCTTGGCAGTTGCGGAAGCTTGATTTAAAAATAATTGCGGATACATGATGTTTTGAACAACAGTAGTTGCTTTGAAAAATCGTGTTCTAATACTAGCAATTATAAGAACAATAAGTAAAATTTCAAATTTGAAATCCAGAAAATTACAACGGCTTTACTACAACCCACATAAAACATTTAAAAGTAATAATCAAAACTATAAAATAAACAGTGTGTGTGGCTTCCTCCGAGCCCCTCGCAGCTCCGATTCGTCTAAGGCTGGAAATTACCTGAAAGGTTAATGAACGGGGTGAGTTTACGAAAACTCAGTGTGAAATCCCCTACTATATAAAAGGAACAGTCAATCATATAAAAGAATTAAAAGTCTGGCCCCAGCCCTACTTACAGTTTCAGTATCAATTAGGCCTTAGCCCATTATAACAGACAGTACCAGATGGGATTTAACCCATTACAGAATAAGAAACATTATCAGAACTAGAATCAGAATCAGAATCAGAATTAGGTGACAGAATTAGAATCAGAATCAGTATCAGGTAACAGAATCAAAATCAGAATGTGAATGCAATCCCAACCCAATCCAGCCGTATACACCCCCGTACCAACCTTGCACCATGTGGGGAGACTACTCGACCCACCCAACCGCTACACACCACAGAAATTTGCAACGAGGCTGCCAGATATTGTGACGAAGTCACCAGATATAGATATTGTGGCTAGGCCACCAGAACAAATATATATATGTGGCGAAGCCACCAGATTGCAGCGAGGCTACTAGATATTGTGACGAAGTCACCAGAATAGATATATGTGGCAAGGCCACCAGATTGCAGCGAGGCTGCTAGAATGCTTCCTCCATCAATATAACCCATATCCCATGCAACAGATATACATGTCATCGCATACAACATACAGAATCAGAATATCATGTCCATATTTGAATCAAACAATCACAGTTAAGTCATTCATATCACCAACATATATTCACAATCAAATCCGTCAACCACACAGTCCAAGTCAGTCACTTGCTCACAAGGTCAAAACAGTCATTTAACACTCTAGGGGTAAAATGGTAATTTTACCCCACAAGGGTATCTCGGTAATTCTACCATACAGGGGTATTTCAGTAATTCTACCTTACAGGGGTATTTCGGTATTTCTACCCTACAAGGGTATTTTAGTATTTCTACCCTACAAGGGTATTTCAATATTTCTACCCTACAAGGGTATTTCGGTAATTTTGTAAATCGAGGGTAAAACGGTAATTCTGCAAATCAGGGGTACTTTGGTAATTTTACAAGTCGAGGGTATTTCAATAATTTTACAGGTCGAGGGTATTTTAGTAATTTCACAAATCAGGGGTATTTTGGTAATTTTACAAACTAGGGGTATTTTGATAATTTTACAAACCAGGGGTATTTTGGTAATTTTACAAACCAGGGGTATTTTGGCAATTTTATAAACAAAGGGTATTTTAGTAATTTTACAAACCAGGGGTATTTTGGTAATTTGGTAAACTAAAGTATTCTAAACAGGGATAACAATACGAATGGGCCTAAAGCCCTTTTTCAGCCCAAATGGGCCCACACGCTCGTGTGGCCCTTTTAGCCCAAATCTAGCCACAGATATGAGATTCACCTAGCCTAGTCCAATATTTATTACACAATCAAACAACTTATCCAATTGGGCCCGTAGGCCCAATTGGGCCCACATGGCCCGAAGTAGCCATCCTACAGCTAGAGTAGTGAGAAATACACACCTGATTGGAGATTGGAGTTAATCCACGCTCCGAGCACTCTTAGCCGGTGCCCAACCCAACCGAGCACGCCACAAAGCGAAAGGGATCAACCAAGAAGGGTACCTTTACTCTCCTCATGGTTCTCTCTATTTAAAGCCAGCTTCGCATCCACTCTTATGTTAGCTTCCCGATGTGGGATCCCTCCATCATCAGAGTTTAAATTCAACACCAAATCTTGCCGCCTCCTGTTAGCAAAATAAATGCTCTTTGCTTGCCATGGGATTCAAACCCATGCCTCCCCTTAAATGCTCCATACGCTACTTACCACTAAGCCACAAGGCTTTTTTGTGTCACAATTTCTCCAACAATATTCTTAAGGCCTACCTACTACACCCAAAGTTTGATTCATCTTAAACCAAAATTTTTGCTAAAGTCCAGGTTTGAACCCAGGACTTCTCCAACACTTCTCAGCACACTTAACCACTAAAACAAGCCTTCAACTACGAAGTTTTCACGCACAATAGAATATTATAAGCTGCCTTCAACCACTCCCATGCTCAAGGCCCAAAACTTCTAGGCCCAAATTTAGGGTGTTACATTCCGTATTATCTAGGACTTCAGTTGATTGCATTGTGGGATCTTCTTCTTCTTCTTCGGGGTCCTCACTTTCTTCAACTCGTTGTTGTAGAATATATTCTTCATCTATTCGGTAGAGGTCCCAATCTGTGATTGTGCCTTGGCTATAGCCTGTCTTCTTTACGTTTGCAAGAATTTTAGCTTTCAAGCATAGAATTGTTATTGTAAAATGAAAGTAGGCTGGGCCAGAACGTCTAATGGCACAATTTTGCATCTCTCTCAGGATGATTTTTCCCACATCAATGGTCTTTTTAGTTAAAATCGAGTAAATAAGACCATTCGCTCTAATGAAATTGTAGTCCAATGTGAGCTAGGCATAAGGCTGAAACAGATGAAATAGAACCATACCTTTGCGAGTGGTGTCAGATATTCTCTTCGACAAGTGTGGACTCCTTGCTTTGACACAGTCCACTTAGAACCTGGAACTATAAGTTCCTCGAGAATTTCTTGCAAATTTTCAGGCTCTATATTGCTCATCAAGGAAGAATACTCATTGTTTTCAAAATTAGGCAATTCAAATAACTCATTAATAGCGTTTGAAGTTATTGATACTTTGATTCCACGAACTAGAACTTTCGTCAACTCGCTTGAGGTTAAATTCGCATAGAACTCACCCACTAACTCCTCATCCACACTAGGTCTCTTCTCACAAAACAATTCCCAATTGAGGGCTTCAGCAACTTGATGAATACGTGCCATAAAGTCTTTGTAGTTGCTCTCTTTCAATGTAAAGCCTTTCTCTGGATGCATCTATTGATTTCTAAATATATTCTCGTATCTTGTTTTGGCTACTTCACAATGGAACTTGTTTTGTGTTTTATCAATTTGGGCATAGGCACGGGTTCTCTTGCGAGGCATGATTAACCACCTTTTTTTTAAGTACTCCTAAAAAAATAGTTAGAAAGCAAAAGAGGTCAATTTAAGATAGGTTGAAGGATTTAGCTAAGGATGGGTGAAGGTGTGTGCGACTCGAGTGTTGGAACGTTGCTAGGTGCACAGGTGGAAGGGCGCAGGAGCAGGCAACAGCGCGCGCCAGAGCTGGGCTGGTTGTGCTAGCAGCGTGTGGAGCCTCGTCGAGCAAGCCTAGTGTGAGCGTGCAGGCACTAGGCACAGGTGCGGGACATGGCCTGGGCAGCTGGGGCTGAAGCAGCAGGTGCTAAGTAGAGCCAAGCGTGCAATGCAGCACGTGATGGGCAGGCATGTGTTAGGTCTGCTGGACGTGTGCTGGCCAACTGCTGGGTGATTTTGTGGCTAGAGGCTTACGACACTTAAGGGATTGGGTGCTTTGGGGTTTTGAGTGATGAATGAATGAAGGGAAGAAATGGTGGAATTTATATTGAGAGTAGTAGGAATTAGAGTAGAATTCTTAGTATAATTTAACAATTAAAAAAATTCTAATTCTAATTCTACTCAAAGTTAACAACAATTAATAATCAAATTTATGCATATTAAATTATTAATGCTATTAATTTATTAAAATAAAATTAAAATTAAACTAATCCTAATTCCATTCTAACTTGATAAAAATTAATATATAAATTATAATAGATATAATTATATATTAAAGATTATCATCTTATAGTCATTATTTTGAAAATTTTCTCTTTTTTTTTTGTAGTTAAAATCATTTATTCTAGATGCCTTCTGAAAATATTTACAAAAAGAGACACCTAATTTTTTTTTATTTACAAAAAGAGCAACCAAAAAAATAATTCAATTAAGTGCCTGACTTAATGAAAATTTGAAATTGAGTTGCAATTTAAAACTTGAATCAAAATTGACCCTTTTATTTGAAAAACCAAAAATTTAATTTTCTATTTAGGGAATAATTTCTCAAAAAATTATGTTAAAATCAATTCCAGGAAAGATTGGAGGGGTCACAAGCGGTCCCGCTTAAGTTCCAATCTCTTAGACAGAATTTATTTAAACATACTAATCCCGAAAATATACCCTAAATCATTTATTCAAAAAGAAGAACAAGAAAAATTAAATATCTGATAAAATGAACAAGATTTGATTCTGTTCAAATTTATCTCCCCAGTAATGTTTTAAGCGTTGTGCATTAACTCGAAAATTACTTTACCTTGAAGTTCAACAATCCGTATGAATAGACTCGATGAATCGTAAATGGACTGGACCAACGTGATTTTAACTTACATGGAAAGAATTTTAGTCTGGAATTAAATAACAAAACTTGCTGACCTGCTTCAAATTCACGAACTCGAGTGTCTTGTCATGTCATTTTTTAAGTCTCTCATTGAGCAATTTGGCATTTTCGTATGAGAACATATGGAATTCTTCTAACTCGTTGAGCAGGAGCATCCATTTCTCTTTAGCAAGCTTAAGATCCAAGTTGAGTTGTCGGAGAGCCCAGTAAGCTTTGTGTTTTAACTCCAAGCGTAGATGGTAGGCTTTCGCAAAGACTAACCTAGAGGGTGACATCCCTAAAGGTGTCTTGTATGCTGCTCTGTAAGCCTAAAAAGCATCATCCAGTCTTTTGGACCAATCTTGTCGGTTCGGCCAAACTACCTTCTCAAGTATGCCTTTGATTTCCTTGTTTTCCAGTTCAGCTTGCCCATTCGTCTGTGGATGGTAAAATGTAGCGACCTTGTGTTTCACTCCATGTTTATCTAATAACCATTTCAACCACTTGTTCACAAAATGGGACCCTTCATCATTGATGATGGCTCTTGGGGTTCAAAACCTTATGAACACATGTTTCTGTAAAAACTTCATTACAACCTTAGCATCGCTTGTCGGATATGCCTCTGCCTCAACCCACTTAGACACATAGTATACTGCTACTAATATGTACTTGTGACCCAAAGACAGAGGGAAAGGACTAAGAAAATTAATACCCGAGACATCAAATAATTCTACCTCAATGATGTGTTTTCGAGGCATCTCATTTCTGCTGGTGACATTTTCGACCATTTGACATCGATCACAACTCTTTACATAAGCATATACGTCTTTGAATAGTGTTGGCCAAAAGAATCTAGCTTGCAATACCTTGGCTGCAGTAGTGTACCTCCGAAGTGTCCCCCATTCGGAGCTAAGTGACAATGGTATAAAATCTTATGTACTTCATCTTCTACCACGCATCTCCTGATCATTTGATTGCACACTCTTTAAACAAATACGACTCTTCCTATAAATAGTACTTCACATCGTGGAGAAACTTTTTCTTTTGATGATATGACTTATCAATTGGCATCAAACCACAAGCTAAATAGTTAGCAATATCAGCAAACCAAAGGGCATTATAGACATGATTTACCTTCAGTATGTGTTCATCTGGAAATGTTTCCTGAATGGGTATAAGTGGAGAATTCCCTTCTTACGGCTCTAATCTGGACAAGTGATCTGCTACTTGATTTTCTACTCCCTTTTGATCTTGAATTTCTAAATCAAACTCTTGAAGTAGAAGTACCCATCGGATCAGTCTCAGCTTAATGTCTTTCTTGGCAAGCAAATACTTAATCGTTGAGTGGTCCGTATAGACAGTCACCTTGTTCCCTACAAGATAAGATCGAAACTTGTCAAAAGCAAACACAATAGCAAGTAACTCTTTCTTTGTTACCGTATAATTTAGTTGAGCTCCTGTCAGAGTCTGACTTGCATAGTAGATGGGATGAAAAACATTGTTCCTTTGTTGATCCATGACAGCTCCTATTGCCAAGTCACTTGCGTCACACATCAGTTCAAATGGCAAATCCCAGTTTGGTGTAACGATTATGGGTGTCAAAACTAGTCGACTCTTTGAATCATTGAAAGCTCTTAAGCACTCTTCATCAAATTTGAACGTCACATCCTTCTTCAATAATTTGCATAAGGGTTTAGCAATTTTGGAGAAGTCTTTGATGAATCTTTGATAAAAACTGGCATGGCCCAAAAAGCTCTTAACATCCTTTACAGATGTTAGAGGTGGGAGTTTCTCAATAACATCTACCTTTGCTTTATCAACCTCTATTCTATATCTTGTTATCCGATGCCCTAGCACAATACCTTCTCGTACCATGAAATGGCACTTTTCCCAGTTGAGTACGAGGTTTGTTTCTTCGCATCGCCTTAGTACCTTCGCATTGCGTATTAAATCCCTTTTGATTAGCTTCTAACAACGCTAAGTATTCATCCTCCTCTTTATCATTCGGAGGATCTGATGTCAAAATTTGTTCCAAGGATCCTCAACATAGTTGAAATACTTATCCACTATTAAATCCTCTAAACTGGATATTGCAGAACAATCATCAATTGTTTCAGGAAATCGCATAGACTTAAAAACGTTAAATGTTACCTAATCATCCTGAACACGCATAGTAAGCTTGCCCTTCTGTACATCAATAAAGGTCCTTCCGATTGCTAAGAATGGTCTTCCTAAGATAATTGGCACTTCTTTGTCTGTTTCAAAGTCTAAAATGAAAATTTTAACAGGGAAGATAAATTTATCTACACGTACCAATACATCCGCGAGTTTTTCCTTCTGGATGTGCTAAGGATCGATCCACTAATTGAAGTGTAACCGTAGTTGGTTTAACTTCACCTATCCCCACCTTTCTAAATATTGACATAGGCATCAAGTTAATACTCGCACCTAAGTCACATAATGCCTTACCATAATATGTTGCTCCAATGTTGCAAATGATGGTAAAACATCCAGGATCCTTCAACTTTAGGGGTAGTTTGTCTTGAAGATATGCACTGCATTCCTTCATCAGAGCTACCATCTCAAATTCTCCAAGTCTTCATTTTTTGGACAGGATATCCTTTATGAATTTGACATAGTTCGGCATTTGCTCAAGTGCTTCAACCAACGGGATATTGATATGAAGTTGCTTGAGTATGTTTAGGAACTTCTTGAATCAAATTTCCTGCTTCTGCTTCTAAAGTCTCTGACGGTAGGGTGGTGGTGGTTTCTTTATTAGAACTGGTTGATTCATATTCTGTGGCAATTCTACATCTAACAAAGTTATTAGTTGATCAGAATTAGCTGGTTCTGAAATTACCTTGTCAGGTTTTGTAGATTCTGGATCTTGTGAAACTGGAATTCCAACACTTGGTTAAACTTCCTCTAAATCTTGAGCGTGAGCTTGCTCCTTTTCAGCTTCAACGAAATTGGGCCCTAAAATCTTTCCACTCCTCAATGTCAACGCTTTGCAATGCTCCTTCCCCGGATACCTCAGATTCTCTATATCACTAGGTAAAGCACCTTGTGGTCGGTTTCTGTGCTCAATAGCAAGCTGGCCCACTTGATTCTCCAAATTCTTTAAAGTGGCATCGTTTTTTGCCATGTACGCCTTTAATAAATTCTCTAAGCTATTGGATGATTCAGCCTGAGCTGGTTTCTGAAATTATTGGGGGAAACAAGTGGCTGGGTTGGTCTAGGTTGGGCGTAAGTGTTACTGGTTCTAGCCCCTTGGTTACTCCAATAAAAATTGAGGTGATTTCGCCACGATAGGTTATAGAAATTGGATTGCAGTCCTTGCCTTCCTCGATTTTGGTTCTGGTTATCCATGTAATACACGGATTCTGGGTTCGATAGACATTCTTCGAACAAATGTCCTTCTCCATAATAAACACAGGCTATACTTTCAAATTGATTTGATGGCTGTGCTGCAAAACTATTAGACCCATTAGTAGTAAGCTTTTATAACATTGAGGATATTGATGATACTTGAGATGCGAGTGAAGTAAGAACGTCTACTTCATGTATTCCAGCAACTCATCTTCCTGACACTACTTGATTGGTTGGCCATTGGTAATTATTGTTGGAAATACTCTCAATGATTTCATAATCCTTATTATAAGACTTAGAAAGGGGAACACCATTAGCAGAAGTGTCCACTACCATCCTCGTGTGAGCATTGAGACCATTATAAAATGTCTCAAGGATGCAATGTGGTATTCTATGATGAGGGCACTGCTGTAATAATTCTTTGTACCTTTCACATGCCTCAGACAAGGACTCATCATCCATTTGCTGGAAAGTAGTGATCTCGTTCCTCAACTTAGCATTCTTGCTTGGCGGGAAATACTTCATAAGGAATCTTTCTGCTAACTCTTGCCATGTGGAAATTGAATTTGGTGGCAATGAGTTCAACCAGGCTCGAGCTCTATCCTTTAGTGAATATTGGAATAGCTTCAATCGTAATGCACCTTCGGGTACTCCAGCTAACTTGAAAGAATCGTTCACCTCCACAAATAGTCTTAAGTGTAGGTGAGGATATTCGGTAGGCATTCCACTGAATTGGCCCACCATCTGAAGCATCTGGAACATGATCGGCTTCAGCTCGCACTATTGTGCCTCAATTTTGGGTCTCCTAATACCTAGATGAAGATCATGAAATACTGGCATGACATACTGTCTTAAAGCTCTATCCCTATCATCAGTAATAAGGATAGGATTTTGAGCAGGGTTTGCTCCGTTTCCTTGATTTGGATTTTCGAAGTTCATCTCTTTGGTCCTTCTCTGATTTGCTTGTCTTCTTCGCTGTCGAAAAGTTCGTTCTATCTTAAGGTCTACAGAGAGTAGGTCAATAATTCGTTCAATACTCACAAACACCTGAAATAATCATAGAAAAATTAATTAAGTTAAAAATTAAATAGAAAATTAAACCAAAATGCAAAACTAACAAATTCATAAATAATGACTTTTTAAAACAGTCCCCGACAACGACGCTTAAAACTTGGAATGATGCAAATGTGCAAGTGTACACAATATCAACAAATAATAAAGTGACAAGTAAGTGTCGAGTTATCATAGCCACAGAGGCTGTGAAAAGAATTATTTATGAATGCTATTTAAAACACTTTGGTGAAGAAAAATATTTTGTTTGAAGAGGGTGATCAAAAACTAAGATTTTAAACTAAGTAAACTAAATAAATAAATCTAAAATGCACGATATAATTGTGTTAGATTAATTAAATTTCTTAACTTAGAATTATCAACCTCATTACGAAAAAATTCCCATCAACTCGGTAATTTGCTAACTTATGAACATACTCACCTACACAAATCCATTCATCTCTTAACATATCCCTATGTCAATTCAAACGATTAATTAAATCTAATAAGAACATAAAAGACTATGTGAGGTAACAAGGTATCCTTACCTTGAAACAGTTTAATCACAATAATCATGCAAGTTATGCAAGGCAAATGTATCGCCAGATACAATGCTAATTTAACCTTCAGCTACCTTGGAAGAATAAACATGCACTGATTAAATATTGTGTCAATTAATTACAATTTCAATTGGTTTAAATAATTAATTCATTAGTTCCCTCACAATTATAATGCAAGAATAACTTAGGCATGATTTTACTTAATCAAGCATTTTACAGAGGCCTATAATAGCATAAACACAATTTTAATAATTTAAGAGGATGAAATGCAATCAACCCAACACAAATTAAAGTCAAGGTAAGCTGATTAAATTAACCATTCCAACAACATAAATATTCATAGATATGTTCATCACAAAAACAACAAAAATTAAACAGATAGGGAACAAGAATCAAATCTGGTGTTTTCCCATGGCTTGACTAGGTTGCTCCGTTGCTCCGTTCCTCCTTACTTGTTGTCCTCGCTGATCACGGCTGCTATGAACACTCATTTGTTGCTCTAAAATGGCTGAAGAAGACCTTTTTCTCAAGAGGAGAAATTGGTAAAAGAACAAGGAACTTTGAATGGGAAAATGAGAGAAAAAGTGAAAAAGGAGAGAAAGATTGTGAGAGAAGAGATATAAATGAGGGATGTGTTGAATGATCAGCCAAGGGGTGTTCTATAGCTGAATGTGGCAGCTAAAATTTGCTAAAAATAGCAGCCAAATAGCCACCCCTTGGCTGGCCTCCTATGTGGTAAAGTTGATGGCTTCAACTTTGCTAAATATGGCTTGGGGCAAATCTACAAAGCCACCAATTATGGAGGGGTTTAATTGCAATTTGAACAAGTCTTCAAGGGCTTCTTTGCAGCTTAAATAATCAGCAAATGAGTCGAATTGGGTCAGCACTCGGATGGTTTTGGACTGTCCTTTTCTTGACTTGTTCGGTTTACTCGGTTCGGTTCAATCGGACCACTTTTTCATAATATATTAATCATAATTTATTAACCCAAATTAAATTGGATATAAATTAAAACTAATTATATTATGAATTAATACATATAATTTTGGATCGTCTTAGGCTAAAATTTAGTTCGCCTCGATACTTCAAATTGCTTCTCGATTTTGTGCTTCTAGTAGTGTCTGCCGAGCCATTTTTGCCATTTGTGCAAATCTGTTGAAAATGTAACAGCTCAATTTCAGTGAAATTGGAATAGTGGTTTCGAGACCACAAATTCGAGTCCGAAAAATGAAATTATTTAAATTTCATAAAATCATAGGTATTATGATAGGAATATTGCATGAAAGTTTTTATCGAAAAATTTTATCAATTATGTGTCTAACTGTAAAAAGGACTAAATTGAATAAAATGTCAAAATTGAATTCTAGTAGTTATAAGGATTAAATAGCTATAGAATTAAAAGTGAGAAGTCCTTATATGGAAATTAGACCATTGATGAAAAACATGTAGACATTTTTAGTGAGTCATCCATGGAAAAATTGAAAAAGGTTAAGGACTAAATTGGAAATTAAATTAAATAAAGTATGATAAATGATTAAATAGAATTAAACCCATTTTATATCATCTCATTCTGCATAAAATACATGGAAACCCTAGGAGAGAGAAATGAAATTTCTCAAGCTTGATTTGGTAAGTTTTATGACCCGTTTTTAGTAATTTTTATATTTTTGAGATCGGGAAAGCTTAATTTCTTTATTTGGGCGATTAAATTGAAAGAAAACCAAAGTTTAGAAAATTACCCATGGATGAATATGATGTAAAATGAAAGTTTTTGTAACACCCCAAACCCGGCCCAAACGTTATGGCCGAATCCGACGTGCCACATTGAAGTTAAAAACCCACGTTTCGTTTTAGTGTTCTAATAAACCGTCTTTTGTTAAGCTTAACCGAGTGAATGGAAGCTGTGCACCAGGTAGGTATCCAAAAACAGAGGAGGTGAGCCATGAAGGCTGCTTAAGTACCAAGCTCTTCGATTGGATCCAATCCTAGACATGCCCACAACCATTGCCACACTTTGATATAGTGAGTTGAAATTTATTTGAGTAGACATCTTTGAAAAACCGATTAATCGTGTCATTGCGTTATTTTGAAAATGAGTATCATTTTGAAAATGCGCCCTAAGTCTAGCCCATTTGAATTATTATCAGAAATATTTAGAGTTATTAAAAAATAAAATAATCCCAAAAAAAACAGTTAAAATGGCCTTATTACAACCCCAAAATAAATAGTATTTAAGATAAACTAGAGAAAACCAGTTACTTATTTAAAGTCCAAAAGCGATCACCATGGCCACTCTGAATGCCCTCCGGCTCCAAGTCCCCACATCAAGGCTCACCTGCAAGGTTAAGGAAGGGGGTGAGTTTGGAAACTCAGTGTGCAACAAGCCCTTTTCAGAGCCCAAACCAATATCAGCATACTAGGCCTAAGCCCAAATTCAGTCTCAACATATATTGGGCCGAAGCCTTTAGTTAAACGGTTACTGGGCAGAAGCCTTTTCATAATTCATATCACTGGGCTGAAGCCTTTACTGTAAACGGTATGGCCCATAGGCCCATTTCAATAACACATGCAATATCAATGAACATATGCAAGCCCATTTGGGGAGACTACTCAACCCACCTTTCACTACTCTCCACCCGTACCAACCATGCTCTCCATGCAGGGAATAAGTCAACCCATCTAACCAAACTCTCCACTGGCAGCATAGCTGCTTTATCATATAACTGGAGGCCTAGCCTCTCTAAATAACTAGGGCAAAGCCCTTTTTGATAAACTGGGGCAAAGCCCTTTTCGGTAAACTGGGGCAAAGCCCTTTTGCACTTCCTCCATTCATATAAAACCCAACCCATGCATATATGAATATATCATGGCATATCATGTATAAAACAGTATCACATACATCTTAATTATAACATATCCCTAGGGGTATAATGGTCATTTTTTACCTAGAGGCAAAATGGTCATTTTCACATTATAGGGGTTACTTCATTATTTTACCAATTATTAGGGTGTTCCATGCTCATTATTAATTATCAACAATTTCAAGTGTTTAAACAGCGATTCTAGCCCATTCTAGCAAAACCGAGTCATTGGACCAAAAACCCCTAATAGGCCCTGCATGGCCGAACTAGTCATCTAGGCCCATTTAGCCTATATTCCATAACGGTATTAACTGTCTTAAGGTGCAATTTATCTGGATTTCATTTTCTACCAAACTTACCCAAATGGACCCAAAAGCCCATTAGGCCGATTTTAGCCCATCGAGGCCCAACTTACCGTGATGTAGAAAATCGTGCCCTTACCTGTTCCAACGATCCCGATCATTAGACTTAGTGAATCTAACTAACTTATGAGCGTTCGCATGCTCACGAGTCCTTGAAATGCCAGAATTTCAGCATTTTGGCTTTTCGGCATATATCGATTTAAGCTACGAAAGAGGGTTCGTTACACACCTATTTTGTGACGTTCACCAACGAAGTCTCCCACGAAAACTTACAATTATTCACCACCATTCTTAGTCTACAGTTCATGCTAATCAAACCCACATCTTTACCTTACCAAAAACAGCCAAAGAACCCTTAATGGCCATAGTTCACTTACCTTCACAGGGTCTGACGATATGATTCAAGCCTATCCAGCACTGACACTCCAAGCCTTGCTGCTCCTCCAACGTTATTTATTCCACTATACAAACCATAAAAATCAAATGAAGAATCCCAATAAGGCCTATATCTCAAATCGACAACCTCCCTAAACTAGAGGGGTTTCAGCTTTTGTCAACCGTTATACTACTGAATCGATTGAAGTATGAATACTTACCACCGTCTTCCTTTTTGAACCGATTAAAGCTTAGCAGATGAAGGAATTGGCCACCAAAAAGTGAAGGGAAAAGAAGTTGCTGGTCTACAATGGAATTGGCACAACCAAGCTTCACAGGTTTCGGCTTTTGTGGCTTTTCGGCAAGAGTGAAGATAAGAAAGGGAGTAGTAGATGAAGCGAAAGGGAATAATGGACTGGTTTCAGAAAAAGAAAAGAAAGAAAGATGAATGGGAAGGGTGACAGTTTTAGTTAGAGAAAAAAATAAAAAGAATAGAATGGTTCTATGGTGCTCAAACAGAGGAAAATCGGCACAACTATAGCCTAATGCCGAAATACAACCCTCAAAATCCCCCTAGCCGATTTCTCCTCCCTAATCCCCCTTATTCGGCCAACTCTAATCCTTTTTCAAATCCGTAAAATCTCTCCCCTTATCACTCCTTAATCCATGAGTTTGACTGATTCAAACTCTCTCCAACAGAGTTCCATTCGACTTCAACTTCTACATGCTCAAGGCATAAAAATAACATCACATTTGCCATCATAGAGAATCGAACCTTGGCTCTCCCCAGCCACTTACACACTACCTTTTTAGCTCCCTAGTGGCATCACTTAGCCACTTTTCCAGGGGCTCCTTTGTGTTACATTTTACCCACAACTTAAAAAAGCCACCTATCCAAAGCCCCTAACTCCCTAAGTCCAAAGTTCAAAAATTCTTCCGGGTTTTGATCATCACATGGGCCTTCCATAAGCCCATTTACATATTCCAACTATGACTTTTCACTACCAAATACCAAATTTTAAAAAACTTAACCAAATTCTCGAAAATTACGAAAAATTCAAAAAATCAGGATGTTACAACTCTACCCTCCTTAAAGAAACTTCGGCCTCAAAATTTTACCTAATTCAAACAGTTGAGGATATTGTTGACGCATTGCCTCCTCGGACTCCCAAGTAGCTTCTTCTTTGTCATGGTTTCTCCAAAGTACCTTCACCAATGGGACTGACTTCCTTCTCAGTACCTTGACATCGTGATCAAGTATCTGAACAGGTTCTTCTTCGAAGGTCAAATCCGACTGTACTTCAATTTCTGCAATTGGCACGATATGAGTTGGGTCAGAACGATATCGCCTTAGCATGGACACATGAAAAACGTCATGAATACAATCTAGTTCCGGAGGTAACTCTAGCTGATAAGCCACCGGCCCTATCCGCTTAAGGATTCGATAAGGCCCAATGAACCGTGGACTCAACTTGCCCTTCTTACCAAACCTCAATATCTTCTTCCAAGGCGAAACTTTCAAAAAGACCATGTCCCCTACAGCATATTCAATATCCTTATGCTTCAGATCAGCATAGACTTTTGTCGATCAGCTGCCTTCTTTAACCGATTCCTTATCACCTTAACCTTGTCTTCAGTATCTGCTACCAATTCTGGACCAAGTACTTGCCTTTCCCCCAACTCTGCCTAACAAGTAGGCGAACGACACCTTCACCCATTCAGTGCCTTGTAAGGAGCCATCTGAATACTTGCTTGGTAACTATTGTTATACGCGAACTCCGCCAATGGCAAGTAATCCTCCCAACTGCCCCTAAAGTCAATAACACAACCCCTCAACATATCTTTTAGAATCTGAATGACCCTCTCTGACTGCCAATCCGATTGAGGGTGAAAAATCGTACTAAAATCCAATCACGTTCCCAATGCCTCATGCAACTTCTGCCAAAACCAAGATGTAAACCTTGGGTCTCGGTCAGAAATTATCGATACTGGCACCCCATGCAATCGCACTAGCTCTGCCACATACAACTTAGCCAACTTCTGAAGTGAGTAATCGGTTCGGACAGGTATGAAATGGGCAGATTTTGTCAACCTATCTACAATCACCCAAACTGAGTCCTTCTTGGAAGGTGTCAATGGCAAACCACTTACAAAATCCATAGTTACCCTTTTCCCACTTCCAAAGTGGGATCTTTACTGGCTGTAACAATCCTGAAGGCAGTTGATGCTTGGCTTTTACTTGCTGACACGTCAAACATTTCCCCACAAATTCAGTCACTTCTAGCTTGAGCCCAGGCCACCAATATAGCTCTCACAAGTCTCGATACAACTTACTCCCTCCTGGATGCATAGCACAAGGTCCACTATGTGCCTCTTTTAAGATCATCAACCTCAAGTCAAAGTCTTTCGGCACAAAAATTCTTCCTTGAAAACAAAAAACCCCATCCCTATTGATACGATCACGCCCCGCGAACTTTATCGAGCAAGTCTGTCAAGCTGATCAATGACATGTTGGCAAGCTGATCCAAGCTCGTTTCCAGCTCCACGAGCTCCGTCCAGCTCAAATCCAGCTTATTCGAGCTAAATCCATCTTGCCTGAGCTAAACCGAGCTCACTCCCAACTCACTTTCAACTCACGAGCTAAACCTTATCTCAACTTCAGCTTAGGAGTTTAGCCTCAACTCAACTTTAGCTCACGAGCTAAAGCTTAGCTCATTTTAGTTTAAACTCGGTTTTGTCTTTAATGCATTAAATAAAAATTTGCACATATTTATTTAAGCATTAAACTTGTCTTATATTAATATTTGTTATTAATATGCCATAGTCATTACATAAATTGATTATGTTCACATAGCTGAATTAATGCATGACATTAATGTGTTCACATCATGCCGAATTTATGAGTGTCCATGAGATATCTTAATGACTTGTTTATTTCATGTAGGTACATCCCTTTGGACGGTACAATGTATGGATGAAGAAACATCTCTTTTGGGCATTCCACACTCACGAATGAAGAAGTATTAAATGCTGGTGCATGTACGGCTAGATGCAAGGTTTCTACAAATTCATGCATGTGTCGAATGCATGTATGGACATTAAAGGCTAGTCCATGAATGGATCAAATGCATGGGATGATAGAATGCATGAATGGCTTAAGTGCATGTATGGTGGCTGTCTCCTAACTTTCCAAGGCACTTATTCGGCCAAGAAGTAGCTGTTCACACTTTGAATTGACCTATAAGCTACTACACATGCATAGATGGGTTCAAGAACGTCCAAAGGAAGGAATTAACTCAATAATTCAACACATTGATTGAATTAAGTGTATGCACAAAGGGGAGAACGAATTTACTAGGTTCATGCTGCCATTTATGAACCTACATGCTATTAAAGAGTTTAATTATGAGGATACATGTTCCATATAAGTGCATGAACGTCCCAAGGAGATGAATGCAACCTTTGGTGCACATACAAGTCACTTGAAGCCTTTCTTTATGATTAAGCATTCATGCACACACTTAGGGGGAAGAAAGTGTCCATTCAACTAGTTCATGAATCTGCCGAATTTATGAACTATTTTAATACATTAGTGTGAACGTTTTTATTATTGTGTGAACACCTAGATGTCGAATTTGAATGGTCATCTATGTGTGTGACAGCCCAAAGTTAACCCTAGTCGGGAAGTGGTTTCGGGACCGCTAAACCGAGTCACCGAAATGTTTGGATGTGATACTTATTGTCTAGAATATGTAATTATGAATGTGTGAAAATTTCAAGCTTCAATTTGGTTGATTTCATGTGAATTTAGTCAATAGGACTTATGTGAGAAAATTCTAAAATGTGATAGGTCAATGTGTGAGGACCTATTAGTGCATGTGGACAAAGGGGGGACTTGCATGTCAAATTCCCCCCTACTAGTAGTGGCCGGCCATGACAAGCATGGTAGACCAAGTTTGATGGCCAAGACATGCCATAGACATGTTTTGTTGGTGCATCATGGGTGGAAAAAAATAAAATAATAGGCATGGAAATTAAATAATGAAAAGGAGTATGATGAATACACAAAAAAAAAGTGTGTAGTTGATTCTTTTCCCCCCCCATTGCCGTGAGCTAAAGAAAAGAGAGGAGAAGATCTTTGTTCATCCTTTTCTCACCTTCATTTAGCCTAAATTAGAAAGAAAAACAAAGAAAAAAATTTTCTCATCCTTTGGTTCATCCTTGGCCAAAAATTTTAAGGAGGAAAGAAGAAGAAAGGTGAAGAGATTCGGCCATGCATGTAGCTAGGCTAAGGTATGTTTGATGATGTTCCATGAGATGCATGCATGTTTTAGTTGTTAGCTTGAGTTCTACCTAGCCCATGGTCTAAATCTTGCTATGTGATGGAAATGGCACTTGACCATGGATGCATCATTCTTGGTTGGTGTTTGATGTTGTGGTGATGAGGCATGAGGATGAGTTAAGATTCGGCCTAGGTGGAGGTTGTGTTAATGCCATTGCATGCAAAATATGAAGCTTGTTAATGATGCATGTGATGATGGCTTGATGATTCTTGAACCTCCTTTTTAGCATTTTTGTGTGAGCACATATGTGCATTGGTTGCTAAATGGAGAAGAATCGGCTAGCAAGATGTGTGCTAAGGCCGAATGTAACTTTGCATGTTAATGAGCAATGCATGTGTTAAATTGATGAAAAGGGGGAGGATGCTTTACTAGTGTGTATATGTGTGTATTAAGTGTTGAAATCGACCCCAAAAATAGACATGCATATTCGACCAAGGGGAAAGAAATTAGCTAATATGTTGTGTTGATGCATGATTTTTGCATGTATGAGACTTTAATGTCTAATGTATAAATATGGGCTAAGTGCCTTGTGTTCATCTTTTTGATGCCTAAATGATGAAATCAATTTATTTGTTTAATTAAGCTCAAGAGCAAAGGGGAAATAAATCCGATAAAGGGAAGGAAAAAGTGGTTGAATAGCTAGCGGAATCGTTCGACAACACTCGAGGTAAGTTCTTGAGTAAGAGAGCTTAAATTACGATGTGATTAAATCATGCTCTATGTGTGGCTATTGAGCCGAATGTGCAAGGACGATATGTGCCTTGTGTTTGAGTTTCGCAAATGAAAATGAAATATGAATGTGCCATGAATTATTGTTAGATGTGCATGATTAATTGAATGCTGTCCGGGCTAAGTCCCGGAGGCTTTGTGCTAAGTGAATATATCCGGACTAAGATCCGAAGGCATTTGTGCGAGATACAAATTCCGGGTTAAGCCCCGAAGGCCTTTGTGCGAGATACTAAATCCGGGTTAAGTCCCGAAGGCATTCGTGCGAGTTATTAAATCCGGGTTATGTCCCGAAGGCATTGTGTGAGTTACTAAAACCGGGCTATGTCCCGAAGGCATTTGAACGAGGAGCTATATCCGGTTAAATCCCGAAGGTACGTGATTTGGTAATGAATGAGCTTGCTGTAAAATTCCAGCGAATACTCGAAAAACATCCCAATATGGGGATATGTTACGTATGTGTTGAATTTAATCGAGCCCTTACAAATAAATGTTCGCTCAGTTGATAAACGAGCTACCGGCCTTCGGCTAAGTTAGTCTATTGTGTATGTACATAAGGGTTGTTAATGTTGTGAAGCAAGTTTGATATCGGTAAATTGCGTATTATGAAATATTCCGTTTAGCTAAATGTGTGTTATTCTTTGTTTATGCTGGAATTCCTTGCTCAAAACTTACTAAGCATAAATTGCTTACTCGTTACACTGCTCCTCTGTTTTATAGATTTTTGGTTCTCCAGCTGTCGGACTCGGGATCTTGAAGTCGAAGTCGCCCACACTATCAAAGGCTCTTTTGGGTACTATTTTGGGTTGAATTTTGATATGGCATGTATAGGACTACCCATTGTTGTTTTTCGAGTACTTTATGAAATGTATAAGTGTACAGCCATGCGAAAATGGCTTGTAGAAGTGGAGTATGGCATTAGACCATTCGTGTTTATGAATGTATAGATGGTGTCATGATGTAACTATAGTTGGAATGGAAGTGTTGAGCAAATGATCAGCCATTGGAATGGCTAAGTATGATCATATGTGGGCATATGTATGACAAGGCCCTAGTTGGTCCATGAAACCCCGAAAATAGGTAAGGTTTACTTTGAAAACAGAGGCTGACAGCAGCAGTGGTGTGGATTGGAAAAATCACAAGAATTCGTAGGAGTGGAATTAAATAGTGAATAAATTATGTAATCGAACCTTGATGAATCTACTTTCATATGAAAGTAACGAAACAATCATATGAACAGTACAGTAAGAGATATTCGGTTCTTGTGGAACAGGGCCAGAACAGTTTCTGGATTCCCTGTTCCGACTTTGGAAATTCACTATAAATTTACCAGAGATAATTAGGGGTCATGCCATATATGTATAGATTCCTCTCTGAGTCTAGTTTCCATAGAAAGAAACGACATCAGTATTGAACCTCTGTGCACAGAGATATCCAAGTCGTAATGAGAAAAGGTCAGTGTAGTCGACCCCTGTAACATGGGAGACTTTGACTAATAAACTGTACTAATTGGCCCGACCAAAAATTCTAGAAAAAAATACATAGGTGGGGACATGAGTCTAGTTTCAGGGAAAAATCACAAAACTGATTTTCGAGTTGTGAAACTCAAGATATGATTTTTGAAGCGACTAGTACTCAGACTGGGCAGTGTCTGGAAAAATTTTTCAAAGTTTGTTAACATCTCGTGTCCGACTCCGGTGTCGGTCTCGGGTTCGGGGTGTTACAATGTGCCTATAAGTATTTGTTTTCTTTCAATTGTAAGAAACTTTTTGCCAAAATTTTTATTGAATTTAATCTTGTGAGAATTTTCTTCTCTAAACTTTGTTTGAGACTTTGTTGACTTATCTACCTAGTAGTGGCGTCAACCCTGTTTCGTTCACCCACATACCGAGGTTCCTCCTTTGTTAAGTAGTGGGTCGAGGTTCTATCATTTTCATTTTCGCCTTGAAAGCCTATAAGCATTTGGGTCGATATTTTCTAATATTGGTTCGTGCTTGCTTTTGAGTTCCTTCTTTCCATTCTTTCATTTACTTTAAACTGAACCTTAATATTCATATTTTAAACCCTTCATTTGAACCCCTTGAATAGTTTCCGCATAATTTATTTAGAAACGTCTTTTTTTGAACAAACTGAACGATACTTTCTCGTAGACGATCGGGCAAACTCGCATACGACTCGACTCTCCCCGAGGCGGTTCGTATCATTTGGTATCAGAGCTACTAAAACGAGGAGTTCGTGCGATGAAATTAATCTCGGGTTATTCCAAGTGAACGCAAGTAAGTAGGATCCAAAAAAAAATAAAAAAAAAGAAAGAGTATAGAAAAAAAATTTATACCG
The DNA here is from genome assembly GCF_007990345.1 of Gossypium hirsutum. Lineage (NCBI taxonomy): Eukaryota > Viridiplantae > Streptophyta > Magnoliopsida > Malvales > Malvaceae > Gossypium > Gossypium hirsutum. The sequence continues at coordinate 63,477,628 of NC_053430.1, forward strand.
AAGTTTTCTCATCTTGATTAGTTAGCTGCTGTTGCTATAAAAACAAAAATCTACGCAGCCGAAGAAAAATAAATCGTGTACAAAAAGTGTTTTATTGTATTTAGTTTGTCAATATAGTACAAAAAAAAGTTATACAAGTCAAAAAAAAATTCGAAAAAAATTCAAAAAAATTTCGAAAAGAAAAAAAATCTGAACAAAAAAGTGTTTAATGCAATTCGATTGTTGTTCGAATGTCAAAGCCCTTGGTTTGATATCGTTCCCGATTCATCTTCTATTCTAATCTCATCCACGCCACACTTTTTTTTACCCAATTTCCTTTTTCTTTTAGCCAACCCGTAACCCCTCATATGTTATCCTTTGTAAAACCATTTGAAACTGACCCACAATACTAGAGATCAAGTCATACTAAGTTTGTTACAAGGTTATAAGAGGAGAAAGGAGCGGAAAAAGGCATGAGCGAGTGAGATCATTCGAGTGGAGGTAAAAGCCAAACGAGTGTAAACATGAGCGGGAGTGACACCTTTTTTCTTCTTCTTTCCGAGCAAAATTGTGAGGTTTGTGGTGAGGTACTTAATTTTTTTTATTTTGTTTTGTGATCTAACATTTTCTTTTTAGCAACAAAAATCATGTCACGCGAAGAGTTCACCGAATCGGAATACCAATACTTGGTTCAAGAAATGCAAAGAATGGCGACTAAACGAGACCAAAGTGATCGAGTTTCTTCAAGTCGTAAAACGGAACCAAGAACCCCACGGAGATATACCCCCGACTACTACCTGAAAAAAAGTTCCAATCTTGATTCCTTTTCGTCATCTACTTCGAGACAAAGAGATTCATACTATGACTCATAGTCATCAGTGAATTCGAGAAGTGACTTTGATCGGAAGTCCTTTTCATCAAGAAATTCGAGAAGACGAGAAGCCGATTATGATTTTGATTCATTCCAAGATGGCATTCGAAGAGAAAGACATACTCCTACTAGATCTTCAAAGAAAACTTACTCGGAGTATTCTTCACGAAGTTTTGATTGTGAATCATACGCAAATAGTTCTTCATCTTTTGAACAAGATTTGTATTCTCATCGTTCTTTTGTACATTCTTGTAAAGAGAAAATAAAGAAAAGAAAAGAAAAAGCAAAAGAAGAAAAAGAAAAAGAAATAAAAAGAAAAGAGAGGCAAGAGGCAAGTAAGAGAGAAACTGAGCGAATCTTGAGAGAACTTGAAAAAGCCTTTGAAAAGCAAAAGGAAAAAGAAAATGAAAATGAGATTGAAAAAGAGAACGAAAAGAAATTTGAGAGTGAAAAAGAAGATGAAAAATAAATTGAAACAAAGAAACGAGTGATTCAGAAGAAAAAGAATCGAGTGAGAAAACAAGTGAGCAAGTGAGGATTATTTCTACTAACCCACCTGTTTGATCTTCTTGTGAATTAACTTTTCAGGTCCCTAGAAGTTTGTGCGACCAATTCCATCTACATTACCTTCCAAACGAGAGGTGTTTTAGGTTGTTCGAAAAAGGTAAGTTCGCGAATGACTACCACCCACTTGCGATCGAAGGTAAGGAAGGTAAGGATTCTTTGTTTATTGAATCAAAGTCACTTGATTTGGATAATTTTTGTTCATTTACTGTTGTTAATGAATTTGTTTTAAAAGGTGCCATATACAACTTTTCTTATGACGATTACTACATTGGCAAATTTGTTGACAACACTAGATTAGTTTTCTCTAAGCGAATTTTGAACATGTTTGATCAAAGTCTGTCACGTAAAAATTCTCATGTGTTTGACCCTGCAAACTTTTTGAACTCATGTGTTAAATCTTTATGTTTAAATATGCCTGCTCAATTGATTTGTGATAAATTTGCCTGTTTGAAAAGTTGCATGTTCGTTAAAAATTCTTTGTTTGGCATCCATGTTAAAAGATCTTCACATGATATGTGCAATTGTGTTCTTCATGAACAATCTTTGAGTTTTTGTGCTAAATTTCCATGTAGTGATTTGCATTCCCGATTAATACTCGTGAAGTATAAACCTTTGCATTTTGGTATGCTCAGTTTTGTCAAATCAACATGTGTGTTTAAACTAGTGAAATATAATTCGTGTGGTGAGTTGATTATATCTTTTTCTAATATGTTGCTTGTTGGAATTCCTAAACAACTTCGTGTGTTCAAGCCTTGTATTTGCTACATGAATTCATTTTATGGAAACATTAAGCACTTTGCATCATTTGCAATCAAAATATGTTTGCTTGATGTTCAAACTTTTGATAAGAAGGTGAAATTCAATGATTTCGGTTTCAATTTTGATTCATTGATTAATCACCTTGTTTGGCCACATCTGAAATTTTCATTTCATTTCGAGAAGGTAAGGCCAACCTATGTTTTTGGAATTGAATCAAATTTCTTACCATTTAAGTCCATAGTTTTCGATAATACTAACCAGTCTTATTTTTGTGAATTCCACCCATCGAGGAGCAAGACATGTCATGGTGCGTCACCACCTATTCAAATTTATCGGAGTAATAGGTTTGTCTTACGTTATTTATCCAAAGAGAGAAGATTCATTTTGACCGAGAAAGGTAAACCCAATCCTCAATTGTCTTCTCTTCATATTCGTCAAGGTAAGTCATCTGAAAATTTTCAAATATCTTTGCTCAATTCGATTGAAGTTGAAAATTCAATTGATTGGTTGTTTGGAAATTATTTATACTTTGATGTGATGGATTTTTCCTTTTGGCATCGTGATGATGTGATTATTACGTTGGAATTTGGAGACTCCCCTCATATTGTTCAAAAACGAAAGGAAGAGTTAGCATACCTTTAGCCATGGCATACCTTTCATGAGCAAGACAAGGGACCAAATGAGTTACTATATTCGATTAAAGAAACTAAAATGTTTTGGATGAGGAATAATGTGTTTATGTGCCTACCATCATTTTCAACCAATTATCCCTTGATCCAACTTAGTTTTCATGTTTGTCACGATGGTCTAACGAAACTCTTTGATAAATTTATGTATGCTTTCTTTGTCCAATTGAGATTTTTGGCATATGTTCGATTGAATGAATATTTTATGAACTATCGAACACATTTGAATTTGACTCCTTTGAGTTTCTTTTTACCGGCTATGGTAAGAATTTTTCAGGTTCGTGTGACATCTTCCATCCCATTTGATCGAGGAAAACCATGCACGAGTCAAAGTTCTCCCATGGAGAAACAGCTTGACTTGAGGACAAGTCGCCTAAAAGAGGGGGGAATGATACGAGCACGCCCCGCGAACTTTATCGAGCAAGTCTGTCAAGCCGATCAATGACATGTTGGCAAGCTGATCTAAGCTCGTTTCCAGCTCCACGAGCTCCGTCCAGCTCAAATCTAGCTTATTCGAGCTCAATCCATCTTGCCTGAGCTAAACCGAGCTCACTCCTAGCTCACTTTCAACTCACGAGCTAAACCTTAGCTCAACTTCAGCTTAGGAGTTTAGCCTCAACTCAACTTTAGCTCACAAGCTAAAGCTTAGCTTATTTTAGTTTAAACTCGGTTTTGTCTTTAATGCATTAAATAAAAATTTTCACATATTTATTTAAGCATTAAACTTGTCTTATATTAATATTTGTTATTAATATGCCATAGTCATTACATAAATTGATTATGTTCACATAGCTGAATTAATGCATGACATTAATGTGTTCACATCATGCCGAATTTATGAGTGTCCATGAGATATCTTAATGACTTGTTTATTTCATGTAGGTACATCCCTTTGGACGGTACAATGTATGGATGAAGAAACATCTCTTTTGGGCATTCCACACTCATGAATGAAGAAGTATTAAATGCTGGTGCATGTACGGCTAGATGCAAGGTTTCTACAAATTCATGCATGTGTCGAATGCATGTATGGACATTAAAGGCTAGTCCATGAATGGATCAAATGCATGGGATGATAGAATGCATGAATGGCTTAAGTGCATGTATGGTGGCTGTCTCCTAACTTTCCAAGGCACTTATTCGGCCAAGAAGTAGCTGTTCACACTTTGAATTGACCTATAAGCTACTACACATGCATAGATGGGTTCAAGAACGTCCAAAGGAAGGAATTAACTCAATAATTCAACACATTGATTGAATTAAGTGTATGCACAAAGGGGAGAACGAATTTACTAGGTTCATGCTGCCATTTATGAACCTACATGCTATTAAAGAGTTTAATTATGAGGATACATGTTCCATATAAGTCCATGAACGTCCCAAGGAGATGAATGCAACCTTTGGTGCACATACAAGTCACTTGAAGCCTTTCTTTATGACTAAGCATTCATGCACACACTTAGGGGGAAGAAAGTGTCCATTCAACTAGTTCATGAATCTGCCGAATTTATGAACTATTTTAATACATTAGTGTGAACGTTTTTATTATTGTGTGAACACCTAGATGTCGAATTTGAATGGTCATCTATGTGCCTATAAGTATTTGTTTTCTTTCAATTGTAAGAAACTTTTTGCCAAAATTTTTATTGAATTTAATCTTGTGAGAATTTTCTTCTCTAAACTTTGTTTGAGACTTTGTTGACTTATCTACCTAGTAGTGGCGTCAACCCTGTTTCGTTCACCCACATACCGAGGTTCCTCCTTTGTTAAGTAGTGGGTCGAGGTTCTATCATTTTCATTTTCGCCTTGAAAGCCTATAAGCATTTGGGTCGATATTTTCTAATATTGGTTCGTGCTTGCTTTTGAGTTCCTTCTTTCCATTCTTTCATTTACTTTAAACTGAACCTTAATATTCATATTTTAAACCCTTCATTTGAACCCCTTGAATAGCTTCCGCATAATTTATTTAGAAACATCTTTTTTGAACAAACTGAACGATACTTTCTCGTAGACGATCGGGCAAACTCGCATACGACTCGACTCTCCCCGAGGCGGTTCGTATCATTTGGTATCAGAGCTACTAAAACGAGGAGTTCGTGCGATGAAATTAATCTCGGGTTATTCCAAGTGAACGCAAGTAAGTAGGATCCAAAAAAAATAAAAAAAAGAAAGAGTATAGAAAAAAAAATTTATACCGAAGTTTTCTCATCTTGATTAGTTAGCTGCTGTTGCTATAAAAACAAAAATCTACGCAGCCGAAGAAAAATAAATCGTGTACAAAAAGTGTTTTATTGTATTTAGTTTGTCAATATAGTACAAAAAAAAGTTATACAAGTCAAAAAAAATTCGAAAAAAAATTCAAAAAAATTTCGAAAAGAAAAAAAATCTGAACAAAAAAAGTGTTTAATGCAATTCGATTGTTGTTCGAATGTCAAAGCCCTTGGTTTGATATCGTTCCCGATTCATCTTCTATTCTAATCTCATCGACGCCACACTTTTTTTTTACCCAATTTCCTTTTTCTTTTAGCCAACCCGTAACCCCTCATATGTTATCCTTTGTAAAACCATTTGAAACTGACCCACAATACTAGAGATCAAGTCATACTAAGTTTGTTACAAGGTTATAAGAGGAGAAAGGAGCGGAAAAAGGCATGAGCGAGTGAGATCATTCGAGTGGAGGTAAAAGCCAAACGAGTGTAAACATGAGCGGGAGTGACACCTTTTTTCTTCTTCTTTCCGAGCAAAATTGTGAGGTTTGTGGTGAGGTACTTAATTTTTTTTATTTTGTTTTGTGATCTAACATTTTCTTTTTAGCAACAAAAATCATGTCACGCGAAGAGTTCACCGAATCGGAATACCAATACTTGGTTCAAGAAATGTAAAGAATGGCGACTAAACGAGACCAAAGTGATCGAGTTTCTTCAAGTCGTAAAACGGAACCAAGAACCCCACGGAGATATACCCCCGACTACTACCTGAAAAAAAGTTCCAATCTTGATTCCTTTTCGTCATCTACTTCGAGACAAAGAGATTCATACTATGACTCATAGTCATCAGTGAATTCGAGAAGTGACTTTGATCGGAAGTCCTTTTCATCAAGAAATTCGAGAAGACGAGAAGCCGATTATGATTTTGATTCATTCCAAGATGGCATTCGAAGAGAAAGACATACTCCTACTAGATCTTCAAAGAAAACTTACTCGGAGTATTCTTCACGAAGTTTTGATTGTGAATCATACGCAAATAGTTCTTCATCTTTTGAACAAGATTTGTATTCTCATCGTTCTTTTGTACATTCTTGTAAAGAGAAAATAAAGAAAAGAAAAGAAAAAGCAAAAGAAGAAAAAGAAAAAGAAATAAAAAGAAAAGAGAGGCAAGAGGCAAGTAAGAGAGAAAATGAGCGAATCTTGAGAGAACTTGAAAAAGCCTTTGAAAAGCAAAAGGAAAAAGAAAATGAAAATGAGATTGAAAAAGAGAACGAAAAGAAATTTGAGAGTGAAAAAGAAGATGAAAAATAAATTGAAACAAAAGAAACGAGTGATTCAGAAGAAAAAGAATCGAGTGAGAAAACAAGTGAGCAAGTGAGGATTATTTCTACTAACCCACCTGTTCGATCTTCTTGTGAATTAACTTTTCAGGTCCCTAGAAGTTTGTGCGACCAATTCCATCTACATTACCTTCCAAACCAGAGGTGTTTTAGGTTGTTCGAAAAAGGTAAGTTCGCGAATGACTACCACCCACTTGCGATCGAAGGTAAGGAAGGTAAGGATTCTTTGTTTATTGAATCAAAGTCACTTGATTTGGATAATTTTTGTTCATTTACTATTGTTAATGAATTTGTTTTAAAAGGTGCCATATACAACTTTTCTTATGACGATTACTACATTGGCAAATTTGTTGACAACACTAGATTAGTTTTCTCTAAGCGAATTTTGAACATGTTTGATCAAAGTCTGTCACGTAAAAATTCTCATGTGCATGACCCTGCAAACTTTTTGAACTCATGTGTTAAATCTTTATGTTTAAATATGCCTGCTCAATTGATTTGTGGTAAATTTGCCTGTTTGAAAAGTTGCATGTTCGTTAAAAATTCTTTGTTTGGCATCCATGTTAAAAGATCTTCACATGATATGCGCAATTGTGTTCTTCATGAACAATCTTTGAGTTTTTGTGCGAAATTTCCATGTAGTGATTTGCATTCCCGATTAATACTCGTGAAGTATAAACCTTTGCATTTTGGTATGCTCAGTTTTGTCAAATCAACATGTGTGTTTAAACTAGTGAAATATAATTCGTGTGGTGAGTTGATTATATCTTTTTCTAATATGTTGCTTGTTGGAATTCCTAAACAAGTTCGTGTGTTCAAGCCTGGTATTTGCTACATGAATTCATTTTATGGAAACATTAAGCACTTTGCATCATTTGCAATCAAAATATGTTTGCTTGATGTTCAAACTTTTGATAAGAAGGTGAAATTCAATGATTTCGGTTTCAACTTTGATTCATTGATTAATCACCTTGTTTGGCCACATCTGAAATTTTCGTTTCATTTCGAGAAGGTAAGGCCAACCTATGTTTTTGGAATTGAATCAAATTTCTTACCATTTAAGTCCATAGTTTTCGATAATACTAACCAGTCTTATTTTTGTGAATTCCACCCATCGAGGAGCAAGACATGTCATGGTGCGTCACCACCTATTCAAATTTATCGGAGTAATAGGTTTGTCTTACGTTATCTATCCAAAGAGAGAAGATTCATTTTGACCGAGAAAGGTAAACCCAATCCTCAATTGTCTTCTCTTCATATTCGTCAAGGTAAGTCATCTGAAAATTTTCAAATATCTTTGCTCAATTCGATTGAAGTTGAAAATTCAATTGATTGGTTGTTTGGAAATTATTTATACTTTGATGTGATGGATTTTTCCTTTTGGCATCGTGATGATGTGATTATTACGTTGGAATTTGGAGACTCCCCTCATATTGTTCAAAAATGAAAGGAAGAGTTAGCATACCTTTAGCCATGGCATACCTTTCATGAGCAAGACAAGGGACCAAATGAGTTACTATATTCGATTAAAGAAACTAAAATGTTTTGGATGAGGAATAATGTGTTTATGTGCCTACCATCATTTTCAACCAATTATCCCTTGATCCAACTTAGTTTTCATGTTTGTCACGATGGTTTAACGAAACTCTTTGATAAATTTATGTATGCTTGCTTTGTCCAATTGAGATTTTTGGCATATGTTCGATTGAATGAATATTTTATGAACTATCGAACACATTTGAATTTGACTCCTTTGAGTTTCTTTTTACCGGCTATGGTAAGAATTTTTCAGGTTCGTGTGACATCTTCCATCCCATTTGATCGAGGAAAACCATGCACGAGTCAAAGTTCTCCCATGGATAAATAGCTTGACTTGAGGACAAGTCGCCTAAAAGAGGGGGAATGATACGAGCACGCCCCGCGAACTTTATCGAGCAAGTCTGTCAAGCCGATCAATGACATGTTGGCAAGCTGATCTAAGCTCGTTTCCAGCTCCACGAGCTCCGTCCAGCTCAAATCTAGCTTATTCGAGCTCAATCCATCTTGCCTGAGCTAAACCGAGCTCACTCCTAGCTCACTTTCAACTCACGAGCTAAACCTTAGCTCAACTTCAGCTTAGGAGTTTAGCCTCAACTCAACTTTAGCTCACAAGCTAAAGCTTAGCTTATTTTAGTTTAAACTCGGTTTTGTCTTTAATGCATTAAATAAAAATTTGCACATATTTATTTAAGCATTAAACTTGTCTTATATTAATATTTGTTATTAATATGCCATAGTCATTACATAAATTGATTATGTTCACATAGCTGAATTAATGCATGACATTAATGTGTTCACATCATGCCGAATTTATGAGTGTCCATGAGATATCTTAATGACTTGTTTATTTCATGTAGGTACATCCCTTTGGACGGTACAATGTATGGATGAAGAAACATCTCTTTTGGGCATTCCACACTCATGAATGAAGAAGTATTAAATGTTGGTGCATGCACGGCTAGATGCAAGGTTTCTACAAATTCATGCATGTGTCGAATGCATGTATGGACATTAAAGGCTAGTCCATGAATGGATCAAATGCATGGGATGATAGAATGCATGGATGGCTTAAGTGCATGTATGGTGGCTGTCTCCTAACTTTCCAAGGCACTTATTCGGCCAAGAAGTAGTTGCTCACACTTTGAATTGACCTATAAGCTACTACACATGCATGGATGGGTTCAAGAATGTCCAAAGGAAGGAATTAACTCAATAATTCAACACATTGATTGAATTAAGTGTATGCACAAAGGGGAGAACGAATTTACTAGGTTCATGCTGCCATTTATGAACCTACATGCTATTAAAGAGTTTAATTATGAGGATACATGTTCCATACAAGTGCATGAACGTCCCAAGGAGATGAATGCAACCTTTGGTGCACATACAAGTCACTTGAAGCCTTTCTTTATGATTAAGCATTCATGCACACACTTAGGGGGAAGAAAGTGTCCATTCAACTAGTTCATGAATCTGCCGAATTTATGAACTATTTTAATACATTAGTGTGAACGCTTTTATTATTGTGTGAACACCTAGATGCCGAATTTGAATGGTTATCTATGTGCTTATAAGTATTTGTTTTCTTTCAATTGTAAGAAACTTTTTGCCAAAATTTTTATTGAATTTAATCTTGTGAGAATTTTCTTCTCTAAACTTTGTTTGAGACTTTGTTGACTTATCTACCTAGTATTGGCGTCAACCCTGTTTCGTTCACCCATATATCGAGGTTCCTACTTTGTTAAGTAGAGGGTCGAGGTTCTATCATTTTCATTTTCACCTTGAAAGCCTATAAGCATTTGGGTCGATATTTTCTAATATTGGTTCGTGCTTGCTTTTGAGTTCCTTCTTTCAATTCTTTCATTTACTTTAAACTGAACCTTAATATTCATATTTTAAACCCTTCATTTGAACCCCTTGAATAGCTTCCGCATAATTTATTTAGAAACATCTTTTTTGAACAAACTGAACGATACTTTCTCGTAGATGATTGAGCAAACTCACATACGACTCAACTCTCCCCGAGGCGGTTCGTATCAACTATTCAATCCAAAGTCTGGATTCTCCCCCTTCTTAACTTGCTGAAACCGAGAAACCAACGTCTCATCCGCCAACTGTTGCTGCTTAATCTACTCCACCCAAGTCGGTCTCACTTGTAATTCTGCCAATAAGCTTCCATTGTCATACAAACTTAAATGAGCAAACATTGCCTTCAATTCCACCACAGTCCTTCGACTTAACGCATCAGCCACGACATTTGCCTTACCTGGATGGTACTCAATCAAACAGTCATAGTCCTTTAACAACTCTATCCACCTTCGCTGTCTAAGATTTAGCTCTTTTGAGTTAGCAAGTACTTAAGACTCTTGTGATCCGTATAGATAATGCATCTCTCCCCACACAAGTAGTGCCTCCATATCTTAAGCGCAAAAATCACCGCTGTCAACTCCAAGTCATGAGTAGGATAGTTCACCTCATGAGGCTTAAGCTGTCGTGATGCATAAGCGACCACTTTACCCTCTTGCATCAACATGCAGCCCAAACCTACATGTGACGCGTCACTGCACACAGTGAAATCCTTACCAGAGTCTGGCTGAATCAACACTTGCGCTTCTGTCAAAACCTTCTTTAACTTCTCAAAAGCCTCTTGCTGCTTATTTGTCCAAACAAATGGTGCTCCCTTCCTTATAAGTTTAGTTAACGATGCTGCCAACACAGAAAATCCTTCCACAAATCTTCTATAGTAGCTTGCCAAACCTAGAAAACTTCGAATTTCTATTACTGACTTCGGTGGCTTCCATTCCAGAATTGCCTCAATCTTTCGAGGGTCTACCTTGATCCCCTCAGTAGACACAACATGCCACAAGAAAGTTACTTCCTTCAGCCAAAACTTACACTTACTAAACTTTGCATAAAGTTGCTTTTCCCTTAGCACTTGCACGAAGATGTTCATCATGCTTCTCTTCCGTTTCCGAGTACACTAAGATATCATCGATAAAAACAACTACGAACTGATCCAAGTATGGCTGAAACACCCGATTCATTAAATCCATGAATGCTGCCGGTGCATTAGTCAAACCAAAGGGCATAACCAGAAACTCATAATGACCATATCGAGTTCTGAATGTTGTCTTATGAATATCCACATCTTTGACTCTCAACTGATGATATCCTGACCGAAGGTTAATCTTAGTAAATATCGAAGCTCCTTTCAGTTGGTCAAACAGATCGTCGATTCTGGGCAAAGGATACTTGTTCTTGATCGTCAGCTTGTTCAATTGTCAATAATCAATACACATCTGCATGGTCACATCATTCTTCTTTACGAACAGCACTGGTGCGCCCCAAGAAGAAATACTTGGTCGTATAAACCCTCTATCCAATAGTTCCTGAATCTGAGCTTTTAGTTCCACCAACACCTTTGGTGCCATCCTATAAGGCGCAATGGACACTGGAGCTGTTCCAGGTAACAAGTCGATTCCGAACTCAACTTCTCTGTTCGGAGGTAGTCCAGGAAGTTCCTCCAGAAATAAATCTTGAAATTCTTTGATTGTCCTAACTGACTCCACAGTTATCCCCTCAGGTTCAGCTTGACTCACAAACGCTAAAAACGCCTCACAACCCTTCCAGATCAACTTCTTAGCCCTTAAAATCGAGACAACATTGGATAAATAGTTCCTTCGCTCCCCTATGACCATTATCTCCTCATCCTTGGCAGTTCTTAGCACCATTCTCTTAGTAGCACAATCCAACATCGCCTTATGCTTAGTTAGCCAGTCCATTCCCAAAATAAGATCAAAATCCCCAAATGACAGCTCCTACAAATATCTTATCTTGTGTCTCCAAAGGCACCGCCCTAAAGAGTTTATCTATCTTAACCAAGTGTCCTAAAGGGCTTATCACCGATACCCCACTCACAGTCTCCTCAGGAAGCACACCCAATGCCCCAGATACATCACAAGAAACATACGAGTGAGTGGAACCCACATCAATCAAAGTAGTGTAAGGCGTGCTATGAATGAAGAACGTACCGGTTATAACATCAGGAGCGTCACCCTCCTCACAATGTCGTACAGCATAAACCAACGCCGGCTGTCGAGCTTCAGCATTTCCAGCACCCCTGCCAGGTGCCCCACGTCCACGTCCATTACCATTGCCACCTCTACCTTGCCCACGGCCTCTCTGTGGTAGTGGTCGTCCTTGCTGTGGTTGGACACCTCTTTGCTCTGCAGCTAGATCCTGGGCTGCTCTCCGAGGACACTCTCTGAACTTATGTTCCTTTGACCCACATCAAAAACATGCTCCAGTTTGTTTCCAGCACTCTCCCATATGTACTCTACCACAGTTTCTACAAGCCTGCGGTCTAAAGGTATTCACCAGAACTGCTCAGATCGGTTCCTCCATTCTAGCTCTTTTAGCATTCCTATTTACAACACATGGGGGTCCAGGATCCCTCCTAAGTCTGGGTCGATCCTTCTCACGATTCTGCCGTTCAGTCCATTTTACTTCATCGGCTATCTTAGCCTTTTCTACCAGTGCAACGAAATCACACTCCCTCTGTGGAGCTATCAGTACCATAAGTTCATCACGGAGGCCATCCTCAAATCTAACACTATGCTCATATTCGATCGCAACTATCTCGGTAGCATATTGACTCAGCCTCAAAAATTCTGTCTCGTACTCCGCAACAGTCTTATTTCCTTGTGCCAGATTCAAAAATTCCTTTCGACGGGTATCCACATAACTAGCTCCAACATACCTCCCCTTAAAAGCAGTCTTGAACAGTTCCCAGGTTACTCTTTCGATTGGGGTACTCTCCCTTACAGTGATCCACCACCGATATGCCTCATTTCGCAGCAATGACACGACCCCTTTCAGCTTTTGCTCCACAGAGCAATCTAGGTCGTCCATAATCCGCTCTGTTGCCTTCAGCCAATATTCAGCCACATTTGGGACTACTCCAGATACGCCCCTAAACACCTCTGCTCCATTAGTTCGGAGTCGCTCAAAGATGGATCCCCTATTTACTGTCCCGGTGCTAGCTCCAGCAACCCTTTCCAAAACCCTTAACATTGCTTGGGACAAAGCATCATCCCCCGCAGCCCGATCATATGACCCAGTCTCAGTTGCCTGTGGCACGAATGCCTCCTCAGCTGGCCTATACCCTGAGGATGAAGATTCAGCTTGCACCCTTCTACGACCACGTCCGCAGCCTCGTCCACGATTTCCTCTTGTACTCATATCGAATTATCTGATTACAAATTTTATGACATCAGTTTAATGTTTAATTGTTTATTACGAGATGTCTTATGGAAATATAATAGTTCAAAGATTGTTTTCGCAACGTTGTAGCCTAGCTACAGTCTTATTCCTACTGTTTTACAACTCTACACTATCGAAAGTATCATAGTAGGGTCTCAGTTCTATCCAGAGCATCATATCAATATTACATAATGAAAAAGAGAGTATACTTACAAACTTGGTACCAGGGATTCAGTGTGCCACTTCTTTCTCTAAACCATTTAAAACAAAAACATGTATTTGATCACAACAAATAAAAATTTCCTAAAAATTTATTCAAAATACCTTTGTTTTGAAATTCTTGATTTTACACCCGTTTAAAACCCACAACTGAGTTGTTGCAACTTGGCTCTGATACCACTAAACATAACACCCCAAACCTTGCCCAAACGTTATGGCCGAATCCGACGTGCCACATTGAAGTTAAAAACCCACGTTTCATTTTAGTGTTCTAATAAACCGTCTTTTGTTAAGCTTAACCAAGTGAATGGAAGCTGTGCACCAGGTAGGTATCCAAAAACAAAGGAGGTGAGCCATGAAGGCTGCTTAAGTAACAAGCTCTTCGATTGGATCCAATCTTAGACATGCCCACAACCATTGCCACACTTTGATATAGGGAGCTGAAATTTATTTGAGTAGACATCTTTGAAAAACCAATTAATCGTGTCATTGCGTTATTTTGAAAATTAGTATCATTTTGAAAACGTACCCTAAGTCTAGCCCATTTGAATTATTATTAGAAATATCTAGAGTTATTAAAAAATAAAATAATCCCAGAAAAATAGTTAAAATGGCCTTATTACAACCCAAAAATAAATAGAATTTAAGATAAACTAGAGAAAACTGGTTACTTCTTTAAAGTCCAAAAGCGATCACCGTGATCACTCTGAATCCCCTCTGGCTCCAAGTCCCCGCATCAAGGCTCACCTGCAAGGTTAAGGAAGGGGGTGAGTTTGGAAACTCAGTGTGCAACAAGCCCTTTTCAGAGCCCAAACCAATATCAGCATACTAGGCCTAAGCCCAAATTCAGTCTCAACATATACTGGGCTGAAGCCTTTAGTTAAACGGTTACTGCGCCGAAGCCTTTTCATAATTAATATCACTAGGCCGAAGCCTTTACTGTAAATGGTATGGCCCATAGGCCCATTTCAATAACACATGCAATATCAATGAACATATGCAAGCCCATTTGGGAAGACTACTCAACCCACCATCCGCTACTCTCCACCCGTACCAACCAAGCTCTCCATGTGAGGAATAACTCAACCCACCCAACCAAACTCTCCACTGGAAGCATAGCTGCTTTATCATATAACTGGAGGCCTAGCCTCTTTTAATAACTGGAGCAAAGTCCTTTTTGATAAACTGGGGCAAAGCCCTTTTCGGTAAACTGGGGCAAAGCCCTTTTGAACTTCCTCCATTCATATAAAACCCAACCCATGCATATATGAATATATCATGGCATATCATGTGTATATCATGGCATATCATGTATAAAACAGTATCACATGCATCTTAATTATAACATATCCCTAGGGGTATAATGGTTATCTTTTACCTAGGGGCAAAATGGTCATTTTCACATTATAGGGGTTACTTTATTATTTTACCAATTATTAGGGTTTTCCATGCTCATTATTAATTATCAACAATTTCAAGTGTTTAAACAGCGATTCTAGCCCATTCTAGCATAACCGAGTCATTGGGCCAAAATCCCCTAATGGGCCCTGCATGGCCGAACTAGTCATCTCGGCCCATTTAGCCTATATTCCATAATGGTATTAACTATATTAAGGTGCAATTTATCTGGATTTCATTTTCTACCAAACTTACCCAAATGGACCCAAAAGCCCATTGGGCCCGATTTCAGCCCATCGAGGCCTAACTTACCGTGATACAGAAAATCGTGCCCTTACCTATTCCAATGATCCCAATCATTAGACTTAGCAAATCTAACTAACTTATGAACGTTCGCATGCTCACGAGTCCTTGAAATGCCAGAATTTCAGCATTTCAGCTTTTCGACATATATCGATTTAAGCTACGAAAGAGGGTTCGTTGCACACCTATTTTGTGACGTTCACCAATGAAGTCTCCCACAGAAACCTACAATTTTTCACCACCATTCTTAGTCTACAGTTCATGCTAATCAAACCCACATCTTTTCCTTACCAAAATTGGCCAAAGAACCCTTAATGGCCATAGTTCACTTACCTTCACAGGGTTTGACGATATGATTCAAGCCTATCCAGCACTGACACTCCAAGCCTTGCTACTCCTCCAACATTATCTATTCCACTATAAAAACCATAAAAATCAAGTGAAGAAGCCCAGTAAGGCCTATATTTCAAATCGACAACCTCCCTAAACTATTGGGGTTTCGGCTTTTGTCAACCGTTATACTACTAAATCGATTGAAGTATGAATACTTACCACCGTCTTTCTTTTTAAACCGATTAAAGCTTAGTAGATGAAGGAATTAGCCACCAAAAAGTGAAGGGAAAAGAAGGTTGCTGGTCTACAATGGAATCGGCACAACCAAGCTTCACAGGTTTCGACTTTTGTGGCTTTTCGGCAAGAGTGAAGATAAGAAAGGGAGTAGTAGATGAAGTGAAGGGAATAGAGGACTGGTTTCAGAAAAAGAAAAGAAAGAAGGATGAATGGGAAGGGTGACAGTTTTGGTTAGAGAAAAAAATAAAAAGAAAAGAATGGTTCTATGGTGCTCAAACAGAGGAAAATCGGCACAACTATAGCCTAATGCCGAAATACAACCCTCAAAATCCCCCTAGCCGATTTCTCCTCCCTAATCCCTCCTATTCGGCCAACTCTAATCCCTCTTTCAAATCCCTAAAATCTCTCTCCTTATCACTCCTTAATCTATGCATTTGACTGATTCAAACTCTCTCCAACAGAGTTTCATTTGGCTTCAACTTCTGCATGCTCAAGCAATAAAAATAACATCTCATTTGCCATCATAGAGAATCGAACCTTGGCTCTCCCCAGCCACTTACACGCCACCTTTTTAGCTCCCTAGTGGCGTCACTTAGCCACTTTGCCAAGGGCTCCTTTGTGTTACATTTTACCCACAACTTAATAAAGCCACCTATCCAAAGCCCCTAACTCCCTAAGTCCAAAGTTCAAAAATTCTTCCAGGTTTTGATCATCACATGGGCCTTCCATAAGCCCATTTACATATTCCAACTATGACTTTTCACTACCAAATACCAAATTTTAAAAAACTTAACCAAATTCTCAAAAATTACGAAAAACCCCAAAACTCATGATGTTACAGTTTTTGATAGAAAATGAAAGATTATTGTTAGATAAACCACTTTTACAAAGTGATTTTTAGTGAAAGCATGTGTAGGGATTAAATTGCAAAGTAGTGAAATTCTTGGAAAAATTCTACAATTTATGAAATACATGTGCTGTAAAAGTTATAGTGGAATTTTGAGTAAACTTGGAATAAGGAGTAAATTGCATGAATTTCAATTTCTGAGCCTAGGGACGAAATTGGAATTAGTGGCAAATTGGTACTTTTGCCTAAAATGTGAAATGGGCTTGATTGAATGTAAAAATCATAAAATTGATGATTAAATTTATTTATATAGATTCAGAAGTGTAACAATCCAGTTTTGACCCTAGTTGAAATAGTGGTTTCAGGACCACATATCCTAATCAAAAAAATATTTTAATATTTTAATATTAGTTTGTGTGCTTAATTTGCAAAAAGGACCAAATCGCTTAAAATGTAAAAGCTATGTGTTAGATGTTAAAGTGTCTATTTGAGTTGGCTTTCTAAAGTAAGGGTCCTTATGTTGTTATTTGTTTATTGGGAATGTTAATGGACTAAAACAACCATTCATTAAAAGGTTTATAGTTGTTTATAAAAGGGAAAAATGGAAAAATGTTTATTAAGTAATTAAAATAAAACAAAAGCATGAAATTAGCCATTTGTTCATGCTATTCTACCGAAAATACAAAGAAAAAGAAAATAGAAACTCACTTAGGGTTCGGCACTTTGAATTGGTGAATTAGGTATGTGTTTTGCTCGAGTTTTGATAATTTATATGTTTTTGTAATCGTTGCTTCGTATACTATCGAACCCATGCTTCAATTTACAATTTTGGTGATGATTTTGAAATGTGCCATTGATAAAAATGTGAGCTTTGTGATGTTAGTTGATAAATTATGGAAGCTTGATGTTGGGTTTAAATGTTTTGGTTTTCGATTTTTGATGAAATTGAGTAATTTGGGCTAAATTGTGAAAATATTATTTTGAGGGACTAAAATGTGAAATAAATGAAATGCTTGGACTAGTATGAGTACTAGGAGAATTCGGCTAAGCTTGTGCATATGCAAATTATGTGTATTTTGTGATTTTGTGAAATAGGGACTAAAGTGTCAAATGTGAAAATATGAGGGCTAGTTTGCAAAATGCCCTAATTGTATACATATGGATTGTTTTGAATTATTTGGTGAATAAAAGGGTTAATTTTGAGTACATTTAGATCAAGAAAAGAGGAATTCAGACTTAGACCGAGGGAAATCGAAGATTGTAGAATAAACAATTCGAGTCGACAAATTCTGAGTACGAGGTAAGTTTATACTTAAAATATATTGTTAAGTAAGTTTTGATGCCTTTATTATACATGGGTTGTATATAATTGAATTGGATGATATAATGATGAATTGAAAGCATTGGCACTAAGTGTGCAATTTAAACTAGCTTCGGCTATTAAAGGCACTAAGTGTGTGATACCGACTTAGTTTCGGCTAGTTGAGATGGCACTAAGTGTGCGGAATCATTTTAGCTTCAACTAACCTTTACAGCACTAAGTGTGCGGATGTTAAAGTATGAATAATTTACATAAAGTCTTGAAATACTCAAACAAGAGGTGCGAATGAAAGTGAGTAAGTATGGGAAGAACCAGGTATGTATGATAGCTTTGTGGTAGATGATATTATCTAGGTGAAGTTCATTGAATTTTTATGAACATATGGATTGGGTTGGTATAGATTAGAAAGATGATTGAGAATTTGTAAATACTTATGTGTTGATGTTTTATGTTTTATATACTATTGATGAATATAGTACGAGCTAACTAACCTTTTGAAACCTTACTTTGTGTGTGTTTGCATTATTTTATAGATATCGAAGCTACTACAAGCTCAAGGACTGTCAAGGATCATCACCATATTATCGAACTCATTTTGGTACCTTGAAAGTGCAAATATTTTTAAGCATGGCATGCATAGGCTAGAATGTCTATGTATTTAAGCTTTGATACGCATATATATGCCATGAGAGTTGGCTGGCAAATGGTATGTTTGTGCTTAGTTTTAGTAAATGAATTGTGATGCCAAATTGTGTATGCTTGTAATAGTTATATGGCCTTGTATGTGGCAGTCATTTCGAAATATGCCAAGTTGAGGAAATGGTAAGTTTAAGCATGAGTTAAAAGGTGTCATAAGTGAGTTATGAAATAAGCATTTTGGCATGTTGTTGTAATAAGATTTTTAATGCGTTTGGTATGGATTTGAATAGGTTATTGAATGATGATGATTAGTTATAATGAAGCATGTTTTGAGTATGGAGTTGGCTGAAAATTTTAGTATAAATGTTGTTTAATATTGCTTGTAGGAATGACCCAAAAAGGGGTGGCAAGTTGGCTTAAACTAAGCCTGCATTGTGCCACACGGTCAGTGAACACGGGCATGCCTTGTGGCCGTGTATGCAAAGCAGTAACCTCTTAAGACCACGGTTAAGACACATGGGCGTGTCATATGGCCGTGGGCTTAAGTCAGTAGCTAGCTAATTATCACACAGCCATAGCACACAGCCGTGTCTGTTGGCCGTGTGTAAAAGTCAGTATATATACTCTGTATGACACGAGTGGATCATGGGCGTGTCTGGTGCCCGTGTAAGGCACACGGCCTGGTCACACGGGCGTGTGACCTCAACAGAATTGGAAAAATTTTTCTAAGTTTTGAAAATTCTGAATGTGTTCGGTTTAGTCCCAACCTTTTCTAAAAGTATGTCTTAGGTCTTGGAGACCTCCATAAGAGATGAATTGTTGTTTTGCTTATGCATTAATATTATGTGATATCTATGATTCTGTATTGATCTGTAATGTTCTGTCTGTATGGTAAAGCCCATTTCCTATTTCGGTGACGGTTATGAGATAGGGGTGTTACAGGAAGTGTCCAACAAATAAAAAGATCAAGGGAAAGAAAAAGTTTCGGATTAGTAGATACGATCAATTGTCGAGGTAAGTTCGTATAACTAAATTAAGTATATAAATGTGTTTAATTGATTGTTAAACTATGTGCATCATGTCTTGTATTTGGTAAGTACATGTAATAAACAATTATTGATTTGTGACTTATATAAATGATGAAATGGTGTATGAATCTGTTTGAATATTGATTTCTGATTGGACAGGTGATTACCGTGAATATGAGATCTTGCATATGTTGCAATAAAGGTTGTTCTTAAAGGATAATCTTTTGATCTCATTATGAAAAGGAAATGTATCACAAAAGGGTAATACTTGAAAAGGACTTATATACCCAAATGGTACAACTTGAAAAGGTTATGTAAACTTTGTGTGTATACTTGGAAAGGTTAGGTATACTTTGTGTATACCATATGAAAAGGAAAGGTACACTTTGTGTGTACACTTGGAAAGGTTAGGTATACTTTGTGTATACCATATGAAAAGGAAAGGTATACTTTGTGTGTACACTTGGAAAGGTTAGGTATACTTTGTGTATACCATATGAAAAAGAAAGGTATACTTTGTGTGTACCACTTGGAAAGGAATGTACACCTCAAGTGGACAATTGGAAAAGGAAAGGTCCATCAGAAATTCAATAATTCAGCGGTAACGACATACATAGTGATATAAAGAGAAATGGCATGATGAGCTCATCTATTCATTTTAATGTTTTGTAAAAATCAATTTGATTGAATGATTGAAAATAGGCCATATTTGTTATCTTGCTAAGTTGATGGATAAATTGCTTTATGTGTGATTTGGTTATTAAACATGATTGGTAAGGGTAGGGGTAGTATTGGTTATATGAACTTACTAAGCAATAATGCTTACTTGATTTATTTTTCCTGTTTTATAGTGCTCAAAGCTCGTGAAGGTTGGATTTGGGGTCGGAGTTATCATCACAGTATCAATCCCTTGATTTCGGTATAAACGTTAGACTTATTTTGATATAATGGCATGTACAAACTAATGTAGACAAGTAATACTTAAAAATGTTGGTTTGTAATCTAGCCATTGGAGTGGCTAGTAATGTATGTTTTAATGATGATATGATATGGTATTGTATCATGAGTTGTTTTCGGTTAATCAAGTTAAGTAAAATGATCCATGAACATAAATTGTCAAATTTTATGTAAGAGTAAGTTTAAAAGCATGATTGAAAATAGGAACATATTAATTTGACTACTGGAAATTAGTTGAAATGGATGGTATATACTTGTAAGTTTTCATGCAGGAAAATGGTTAAGTTTGGGTGAGAAATAGGGCTAGGAAATGGATTTATTTCATCCACATGGGTAAGACACACAGGCGTGTGTCTAGGCCATGTGTGACACATGGATAGCCCACAGGTGTGTGAAATGACCGTGTGTCCCCCGTATCCTTAAATATGAAGTCAGGATAGTACACAAGTAAAAGACACAGCCATGTGTCTTGATCGTGTGAAGGACACAGGTTTTGAGCATGGTCGTGTGTCAAAATCATTTGAAAATGGCTTAAAAATGGTGAAAAATCAGTTTACCATACGACCTAGCCACATGGGTGTGTACCCAGGCCGTGTGCCCCTTTGATGCTTAAGAAATTGCAAGTCAGAACTGCCCACGGGCTGGCCATACGGCCGTGGGAGCCATACGGGCATATGCCCTTAACTTCAAGAAATTTTTTTCAAAGTTTTCCCAAGTTACCGGTTTAGTTCCAAATCACTTCTATAGCATGTATTGGGCCCCGTAGGCCCATATTAGGGACTTTATGGTGAAATATGAAAAGTTTTGATTTGGAATGCAAATTTATGACTCAATTTTGTACAAATGCTAGTGTATAAGTCTGGTAATGCCTCGTAACCCTATTCTGGTGACGGATATGGGGTAGGGGTGTTATAGAAAATAAGCAAAATTCATCAAAAATAATTATAAAATTCATTAAAATTCAACATGTTCATATTTTAAGTGCATTTTAATTATTTTTAGACAAGAATTTAACCGAATTCGTATGAATTTAAGTTAAAAAAATGTATGAAAAAGTGTGTAAATTTTTGTGTTTCCATTCCTATGATTGAACTAGAAATACACCTATAATAGACATAGTTATCACAAGCCAAAGAACACACTTTAAAGATGAGCCATGATTGGAAATTTATGAAATAAGGATGATAAGAATGCCGAGATAAAGAAATCCAAGATGCGAATACCATACTGGAAGTCTGAGAACATAAATCATAAGAAAATAATAAAGATCTTGATGATTCCTCAGAGAAAACTAGAAGAAAAACAATGCTTACACGCTCTGGAATCAATTGTAATAGAGATAATATATTTTCCAAATATATATATATAACAAAATAACATCTAGTAGAAACAGAAGAATAGCCTCAAATAAATTTTCACCTTCAACTTTTATTCCAAATATAATAGAATAAAACCCCAAAATGAGAGAGATAAGATATGTTGATCATCAACCAACCAGACCAACAGTGCTTTCATCTAACATTATAATCAGCTAGCATTCTCATATGATAAGAATTTCATCAGAAAATGAAAAATCACATATATCTTCGAGGATAAATGAATATATAAAATACCCAGGAGAGATCATCATAATCTATTCAATTTCAACTGTTACACTCAAACATCTTTACGATTCAAAAATCATTTCTCTAACTAATTCTATTATCCTTAATCCTGTAATATTCCATTCACTAAAGAAAATCAATCCAGAAGAAATTCCAGCAAATACATACCTTAAACATCATACCTGAATGAGTCGATTAGTCGAGATTAACTTTTTCTTTAACCTTGACATTGTGAAATCCGAATGATCTTTAGAATAACCTAACATCTTTTCCAAAACTGTATTCACTTGCAAAACTGTTCTCAACTCTGACCACATTATTAGTTATTCTACTACTGAACTTTTTAGTCTCTCACTTGTGAGCTCTTTCAACATAAATCTTGTGAAATTTTGTTGTAAAATACCACATTGGTAAAGGGGTGAGGTCGTAAAGCCTCTAACTTGACTCTCATATAAGCACACATGTGACTTAACATCCATCATCATCATAATATCATCATAGTTATATAATTCACTTGAGGCAAATTAACATACATATTTATGTTACACAAACTTTCCTAGTATATTATTCAAACAAGTGCACTTATACATACATTCTATAACTTTTGAGTAAATTTACTTATTGCATTGACTTAATCAAACAAGTTAGGCACATAACATCATATGAATGACAAACAAACATGGATGAGCTTATCACAATATAAAATTTTATTTCGTTTCATAAAATCACCATAATCCATCAAAACACAACGTTCAACCGAAACAATGACATTTTACCCATATTTCTCAACATATGGTTATTTCATTTAGTACATCGTCACATACATATCATCAACTCTTATTCATACCTTTCCAAGTTACGACTTATCACAAATGCATTTTAAAATATCTTAGTATCACTTTCAGCATTTTTGAAGCTAGCTCGGTTGGAAAGCATCTCTGTCTCAACAAAAAAATTTCATCAGAGTCGAGAGATATCACACTATCACAGATTATATATGGCATGTATAGCTAGACTCTCACACAAGCTAGGTTAGCCCGAGAATCAACTAAACCATAACTCTGATACCACTAAATGTAACACCCCTTACCCGTATTCGACGCCAGAACAGGGTACTAGGCATTACCGAACTTAAACACAAGCAAACATACACTTTCAAGCCATAAAATTTGGCATTAAATTAAAACTTTTTGCATTTAATCATAAGGTCCCTAATGCAAGCCTATGATGACCAAAACATGCTTTGGAAGTGGTTTGGGACTAAATCGAGAACCTTAGAAAATTTTACAACACATAGAAAACTTTGGCTAAAACAAGGGTCACACGCCCGTGTGGCTTGGGACACGCTCGTGTGGGCAGGGCAGCCCGTATGGTCAGACACACCTGTGTCCCTAACCCGTGTAACTCTCTATTTTTCACCCGTGTCCTTCATACGACTGAGACACATGGCCGTGTCTCATACCCGTGTGCTCAATTCTGAGCATTCTGTTTTGCAACAATTTAGGTGCATAGGACACACGACCGGATCACATGCCCATGGGGCTAACCATGTTTCGCACATGGCCTAGATACACGCCCGTGTGTCTACCCATGTGGAAAAAATAAGGCTATTTACCAAGCCATTTTTCCACTTTCACTTGCACACATCTACACAACATCACATCACACAAATTCAAGCATGTAAGAGCAGCCAAGCAATCACAACCAAGACAATAACATGCCATTCTCATGCCATTATTAATCATGCTTAAAACATCAACCTCTCTACATCAAATTATATAAGTTTTCACATTTAAAAATGACATTAATATAAATAAACTCATAACCAACATTAGCCAACTTCCAAGGCAATATACAAAATGAACCATGAACTATTATAAGCCAACACATATGATTAAAAGACCAAGTCCCTATACATGCCATAACTCAAAATACTTGAATTCATCAATACCCAAAATGATAGCTTGATAGTGTGATAGGATCTCCGGCGATCTCCAACCTGAGTTAGCTTGTCGACACTATAAAACATGGGAAAGGAAGGGGGTAAGCTATATGGCTTGGTAAGTCTGTATGAACATAAAAGCAACTCTTACCAATCATTTACCAAATCCAATGATATAAACACAAGATAATGTAAATTGCATTAAAACTCACAGTTATAACTTATTCAGTCACATTGTTTGTTCTATCAATTTGCAAGCATAATTTAACATGTCTTGACATTAGTCTAATAACCAAAATCTCACCATTATAACTGTTTACCACAATCAGCCAATCATTTCAAACCTCATAATAAACATGCACATTAATTATGAGTTTTCACTTTTCAAGCATATATTCTAACATCTTTCATTGTTTAAAGCCCATATCTTCTCATAATCATTTTTATAGGCAATTATGTCAATCTTTCCTTTTTCTCATATCTGATAAATCACAATTTGTGTGAATCAAACATGCTAAATCATAACTCAATTTGGCCCAAAATCCAATTACACGATCGCCAACTGAATTTACCATATATTTTGTACATCACAAGTATAGATCAATAATCACAAGGCTTTCACAAAAACATTCTCATGGAAACCATGAACTCACAATATCATGAAGTCAATGCTTATAAACTTTATGTACATACCTGTACAAATTCGTAATACTTACATGTTTTTTCTCTTCTTTGACATACCCAATAAATTACCCGTTGAACCATTTGGAATACTAAAGGATACTCAGGAATCTCATAGACACAGTACCGTACCAATGCCATATCCTAGATATGGTCTTACATGTAATCTCGTATCGATGCCAATAGCCCAGTTATGGTCTTACACGAAGTCTCATATCGATGCCATATCCTAGATATAATCTTACACGTAATCTCAATAACCCTAATGTCATGAAATTTGTATCCTATCTATTTCTAAGGTTCAATCGGGATTTTCACTATATCGAATCTCTGTCGATCATCTCCGTAGTATCGTACTCAATAGCATTCACATTTCATTTCAATAATATAGCATTTACCACAATTATATCAATTAATCATTTATACATATATAATTTAATGCTTATTAAACATACGAACTTACCTCGACATAAAAATGGCGAAGAGGACCTAACCATCAAATACTCGTTTTTCTCCCATTCTAATTTCGAACCTTATTTTTCTTCGAGCTTAGAAGCTTGAAAAACCCTAGCCCTGGTTTCTCCTTGTGAATTTTAGCCATGGAAGGAAGATGGAAAAAAACTAGCTTTGGCTTTTTAATTCATTTAATTACCAAATTACTAAAATCCCCTTAATGAAAAACTTTAGAAACATACCTAACCATGTCCATTTTTTCCACTAACTTAACAAATGGTCTAATTACCATTTAAGGACCTCTAATTTAAAATTTCATAACAATTAGACACCTTTAACCTATAGAACTCATATTTTGTACTTTTTACAATTTAGTCCTTTTAACTAAATTGAGTGCCCAAATGTCAAAATTTTTTAGCGAAATTTTTACGAAATCATTCCATAAAATTAAAGACCATTAAAATATAATAAAAATAAATTTTCTATTTCAGATATGTGGTCCCGAAACCACTATTCTAACTAGACCCAAAATCAGGTTGTTACAAAGACTTAATTCATAACAATTTTATAAATTTTAACCCCTTAATTTTTGAGGTTTTATAGACATTGCAATGTCATATAAGTGTCATGGCGACGAGTTTTGGTTACCATTATGTGCTGTAACGTCAGGCTTGGTCATCGTGACGAGGTTAAATTAACATGTCACATCACAATAAGGAACTCCCTACGTCACGACCTCAACTTGAAGTTTTTTCAACACTACAATTTATTCCTAATTCGACCTCAGGTTTGTATTAGAGCTTTCATAAGATCGTATAAGACTTAGGGATGATAATATGTCGTATCATATGCTTATATTACTTGTATTTTCATGTTAATTGATGTTAGTTTAATATAATTTGATTAATGTTTCTCTGACAATGAACGTAGTACCTTATGACTCGGACCCAATGATCGGGTCTAGGATGTTACACTCGTAGACCCGGGGCTACATAGGGTGCCCAAAGATCGCCCACGCGTCAATAAGATTTATGGTAACATGGACTTGAGGGTGATGATCGAACCAAAATATTGTGGTGTACGCAGAATAGTTTACCATAGTGAAAACAAGTGCCCGTATCAAAAGTAGTATCCTAGATAATTTTCACAGTAGGGGGAATATAAATTTTATACTCGATGTTCAAATGTATCTTAAATGTTTTCATCAATTGAACTTACTTTTCCCACTTTTAAATATCTTTTAGCCATTCAAGTGTTTATTGCGATTAGTGTTTCATTTTAAAATATATATATAGTATAACTTCGATGCAAATAAATAATCAAATCTATTCAAACTTGTTCTTACATGATGTGGAAATTTTGAAAATTAAAATATAAAATTACATGATGCAGAAAATATGAAAATGAAAATATATCAAATTTGTTATTACATTTGTAAAGTTTCACAAAAAAAAATATAAAATTATGTATTCTAAATGTTGTATAAAATTTTGTAAATTATAAGCTATTTAAATATTACATTTTAATACTTTAAAAATGTTTATATTGTACATTATAAAAAATTATAATTGTTCATAATTACAAATAGCTATGTATACATGTATTAAAATTGATGGCTTGATGGAGTTATCCATGGAGTGAACCGTTGTGGTCCCCTTCGTTGATGTCTAGGTTGTTCGCAATGGTTAATGTTGTTCTCACCTGAACATGCATTCTCATCATCCATAGACGAACCTTGGGGTGTAGTGAACGAACTCAAAAAATTGTATGTCTCAAAGGTTTGCCCGTAAGGTAAAGTATTGGGGTGCAGACCTAAACATATCAACCATCATTGACGAGCTTGATTGTTAATAACCAGAACTGAAATTGGGCATCTTCGGAGGATATGCTTAGCCTTGGGACCCTGATGCAAAACTCTCAATGCACAACTCCAGATGATAAGAACTACCCTCTGATGGTGAATGCGTCCTTGCAGGTTCTAGCTCGAGCTCGGCCTTGGGTTTGGGAGAAAGAGGTAGATGACCTAGGCAACGATGTGATTGACTCGGTCCACTATGTTGATGACCTCATCGGTGCATGTGTCTAAGGACTATTATTAACTGGCCACCAAATAAATACAACAACTTATTCTTTATGTACCAACATTGGTACTGGATCGAGGGCGTGAAATTCCACATACAAAAATTCGAGTGCACACAAGCCGACCATTCCATAGACCTTTGACAATGTCCACAACAATTTATTGCATTGTAGAACACCCGGATGGAGAGGAGGCCTCGAGTGCAGTCTTGTATGTGGAATTTCACGCCCTCGATCCAATACCAATGTTGGTACATAGAGAATAGGTTGTTGTATTTATTTGGTGGCCAGTTAATAATAGTCCTTAGACACATGCACCGATGAGGTCATCAACATAGCGGACTGAGTCAATCACATCGTTGCCTAGGTCATCTGCCTCTTTCTCCCAAACCCAAGGCCGAGCTCGAGCTCGAACCTACAAGGACGCATTCACCATCAGAGGGTAGTTCTTATCATCTGGAGTTGTGCATTGAGAGTTTTGCATCAGGGTCCCAAGGCTAAGCATATCCTCCGATGTTGCCCAATTTCAGTTCTGGTTATTAACAATCAAGGTCATCAATGATGGTTGATATGTGTAGCTCTACACCCCAATACTTTACCTTACGGGTAAACCTTTGGGACATACAATTTTTTGAGTTCGTTCACTACACCCCAAGGTTCGTCTATGGATGATGAGAATGCATGTTCAGGTGAGAACAACATTAACCATTGCGAACAACCTAGACATCAACGAAGGGGACCACAACGGTTCACTCCATGGATAACTCCATCAAGCCATCAATTTTGATACATGTATACATAGCTATTTGTAATTATGAACAATTATAATTTTTTATAATATACAATATAAACATTTTTAAAGTATTAAAATGTAATATTTAAATAGCTTATAATTTACAAAATTTTATACAACATTTAGAATACATAATTTTATATTTTTTTGTGAAAGTTTACAAATGTAATAACAAATTTGATATATTTTCATTTTCATATTTTCTGCATCATGTAATTTCATACTTTAATTTTCAAAATTTCCACATCATGTAAGAACAAGTTTGAATAGATTTGATTATTTATTTGCATCGAAGTTATACTATATATATATTTTAAAATGAAACACTAATCGCAATAAACACTTGAATGGCTAAAAGATATTTAAAAGTGGGAAAAGAAAGTTCAATTAATGAAAACATTTAAGATACATTTGAACATCGAGTATATAAATTTATATTCCCCCTACCGTGAAAATTATCTAGGATACTACTTTTGATGTGGGCACTTGTTTTGACTATGGAAAACTATTCTGCGCACACTACAATATTTTGGTTCGATCATCACCCTCAAGTCCATGTTACCATAAATCTTAGTGACGTGCGGGCGACCTTTGGGCACCCTATGTAGCCCCGGGTCTACGAGTGTAACATCCTAGACCCGATCATTGGGTCCGAGTCATAAGGTACTACGTTCATTGTCAGAGAAACATTAATCAAATTATATTAAACTAACATCAATTAACATGAAAATACAAGTAATATAAGCATATGATACGACATATTATCATCCCCAAGTCTTATACGATCTTATGAAAGCTCTAATACAAACCTGAGGTTGAATTAGGAATAAATTGTAGTGTTGAAAAAACTTCAAGTTGAGATCGTGACGTAGGGAGTTCCTTATTGTGATGTGACATGTTAATTTAACCTCGTCATGATGACCAAGCCTGACGTTGCAGCACAGAATGGTAACCAAAACTCGTCGCCATGACACTTATATGACATTGCGATGTCTATAACACCTCAAAAATTAAGGGGTTAAAATTTATAAAATTATTGTGAATTAAGTCTTTGTAATAGCCTGATTTTGGGTCTAGTCAGAATAGTGGTTTCGGGACCACATATCTGAAGTAGAAAATTTATTTTTATTATATTTTAATGGTCTTTAATTTTATGGAATGATTTCATAAAAATTTCGTTAAAAAAATTGACGTTTGGGCACTCAATTTAGTTAAAAGGACTAAATTGTAAAAAGTACAAAATGTGAGTTCTATAGGTTAAAGGTGTGTAATTATTATGAAATTTTAAATTGGAGGTCCTTAAATGGTAATTAGACCATTTGTTAAGTTAGTGGAAAAAATGGACATGGTTAGGTATGTTTCTAAAGTTTTTCATTAAGGGCATTTTGGTAATTTGGTAATTAAATGAATTAAAAAGCCAAATTAAAAGCCAATGTAACACCCCAAACCCGGCCCAGATGTTATGGCCGAATCCGACGTGCTACATTGGAGTTGAAAACCCACGTTCCATTTTAGTGTTTCGAAAACCATATGTTTTGTTGAGTTAACAAAGTGAATGGAAGCTGGGCACCAGGTAGGTATCCGAAACAGAGGAGGTGAGCCATGAAGGCTGCTTAAGTACCAAGCTCTTCGATTGGATCCAATCCTAGACATGCCCACAACCATTGCCACACTTTGTTATATCGAGTTTAAATTTGTTTAAGAGGACATCTTTGCTAAATCGAGAAATTGTGGTGTTGCGATATTTTGAAATCAAGTATCATTTTGAAACCACGTCCTAAGTCTAGCCCATTTGAATACTTACCAACCAGTTTTTTTTTAAGTTATTAAAAAAAATAATCCCGAAAAGAAATAAAAGAAAAGTTAAAATGGCCTTATTACAACCCAAAAATAAATAATAGTTAAAATAAATTTAAAGAAACCAACACTTATTTAAAAGCCCAAAGACGATCACCGTGGCTACTCTGAATCCCCTCCGGCCCAAGTCCCCACATCAAGGCTCACCTGCAAGGTTAAGGAAAAGGGGGTGTGTAACAGCCCGTTTTTAGGATTAACTGGAACAGTGGTTTCGGGGTCACCAAATCCGACGAGTAGGTTTGTAAATATTATATTTAATATTTACGAGTTAATTGTGATTTTTAAAAATATTTTTGATATTGTGATATTTGTTTTATAAGTGATTTATTAAGTTCAAGTGGTATGACCCTAAGGTCAAGTGGGTTTAGGAAATGAGGTATCAGGACCTCATTTCTATAAATCGAGTCGTAAATATTTTTATAAATATTTACAAAGTGGCAAAAAGATGGTATTAAAGTTTCGTTGAAAAATTTTATCGTTTCGATAGTTAATTAAGCAAAAAGGACTAAATTGCGTAAAATGCAAAAAGTTACATTCTAATTGTTTAAGTGTTTATTTTCCATGTTTTACTAAAGTAGAAGTCCCTATTTATCGATTAAACCATTACTTTATGATAGTGGAGATTGGTGGTTTGGCATATATGAAATTATGTATTATTATAAAGGACAAAAAGGTAAATGGAATATTAAAATGTATTAAATAAAAATAAATAAAGTAACAGCCCAATTTGGACCTTAATTAGAACGGTGGTTTCGGGACCACGAATCCGAGTTAGAATAATATTTAAATATCATTTTCTATGTTTAAAATGTGTGAAGTTGCTTTTGTGAAAGTTTCGTTTAAAAATTTTAGTGTTTGGAGGTCGATTGATGAAAAAATGGTTTAATCGCGTAAAATGGAAAATTTAAGGGTTAATGTATAAGGGCCAAATTATGATTGTTTTTATATTATGGAATATTAAGGTTGCAATTTGGCCATAAATAGGAATTGGTGGCCGACCAATATGCATGGATTAATGACTTGAATTGTTTGTTATATTTTATGGCATTATGGTATACTTTAATATATGTTAATATATTATATTTAATAAAAGATGAAAGTGTTCATCTTTCTTTTATTTTTACTCGGCCGAAACTAAGAGAAAGAAAGGAAAGTTTCAGCTTTGATATTTTCGGTCCTTGCATGTTCAATTAGGTAAGTGATTTGAGTTTGGTTTTTGTTAATTTTTACACTTTTGAGATAGTTGCTTTGAATACTATAAAGCCCATGCTTGAAATTTTGAAATTGATGATATAGTCATGAAGTGTCATTGTTAATAGTTTGATATAATTTACGTTTGATGTGAGAAAATAAAATAAATGTGTTAGATTAACATTTTGGTATTGGGATTTTTGGTAATTTTGAGCATTTAGGGTTAAATTGAAAAAAAGTACTAAATTGAAGGACTAGATTGTGAAATTAGTGAAATGGGAGGATTTATATAAGCTTAGTGAACATTCGGCCCTAGCATTGTATATACAAATTCTTCATATTTTGTGTTTTGAGAAAATTGGATTAAATTGTAAAAGTGCATAATATTAGGGGTAAATTGGTAAATTGCTCAATTATGTGTATTTGTACCTAAATGAAGGAAATTCTATTTGAATGAGATTAATTTCGAAATTTTTAGATCAAGAACCAAAAAGATCGGACGTGGATCGGGGAAAATAAAAAAAAATCGTTGAGTAGTCGAATTCGACTGTCCGTCGAAATCCGAGGTAAGTCGTTAAGCAAATATTTATTGTTGGTTTAAATAAATATAATTTATATATTTGTGTGAGCCGCGTTGAAATATATAAAATCTTGGTGTTGTCGAATGCAAATAGAAATAATAAATATGAAAATTTCACTAAGCATGCGAGTTTGATTATCGAGCACTAAGTGTGCGAAGGAAAATATTAAGCACTAAGTGTGCGATTTCATGGCCTTTCTAGTTAAACAATAGCACTAAGTGTGCGAATACAACGGGTGAAGGAAAATGATCAGACGATCTAATTATCAAATGCAAGAGTAGTAGTGTAATATTTATGTTCGTAATAATGAAGGTACGTAATCAAACCTTTGTGGTTGATATTATTGAACTTGAAATTATATGGTGGGCAGTTATAAATATAATATGTACGATAGATTTGGAAAAATGAGAGATGGATGAGTTGAAAAGTATAAAATAAATAAATAATGATAATAATAATAAAATGATATGATATATATATAATAATGTTTGATTATTTATTTTATATATGAGTGAACATTCGACTAGGTATTAAATGGTAAGATGGGAAGTGTTAAGTAATTATTATTATTATTTTTAGAGTTTATGTATATTCGAACATGTTAGGTATTAAACTTGACTGATTGATATATATTGGTAGTCAAGTTTGGTTGAATATGTGATTTTAGTAGCAGGACTTGGTTACTCAAATTGAGTTTTTAATGTCTTTTAAATTGTTTAAATTGCTTATAACTAAGCTAAAATAGCTTACTTTGAGAATGTGAAAGTGTATATATGTGATAAGGCCTAATGGCCGATGTGATGAATGTGAAAGTGTATATATATGTGATAGGGCCTAATGGCCGATGTGATGAATGTGAAAGTGTGTATATATGTGATAGGGCCTAATGGCCGATGTGATGAATGTGATAAGTCCCGAAGGGCATTTGTGTCAGTACAATATCCGGGTTAAAACCCCGCAGGCTTTATGCGAGAATATTATCACTGATTAATGTCCGTAAGCTTCGTGCTCGTACTATATCCGAGCTCTAAAGACCCGATGACTACGTGTGGGGATTTTTTCCGGGTAAGACCCGATAACTTCGTGTGGAGATTATGTCCGGGTAAGACTTCGTAATAAGAATTGCTTATAAATATATTCAATGCGAAAGGTTAAACAGGTATGTACTCCAAGTTTATATGTGAGCTTGATTTGCACTAAATCATAAGGTAGTTATGTGACGCATACGAGAGCAATCTATGAGACTATTCCTATGATTATGTGACATC
The DNA here is from genome assembly GCF_007990345.1 of Gossypium hirsutum. Lineage (NCBI taxonomy): Eukaryota > Viridiplantae > Streptophyta > Magnoliopsida > Malvales > Malvaceae > Gossypium > Gossypium hirsutum. Next base: position 63,510,569 of record NC_053430.1, read on the forward strand.
GGATCAGAGTGAGAGGTTATGTGAAATCATACGATATATCTATGTCACATGAGCTCACTTTTATGTGAAAGTTTATCTGCCTATTGTATATGATGAGATGTGCATATTACAACTATGTTATAATTTGATTGTTATCTGTTGACACTGCTTAAAACTTACTAAGCATTGTAATGCTTACTCCGTTTACTCTGTTTCCTCTGTTTTATAGATCTCATTGCGAAGCTACAGGCTCGGGGATCGTCAGCAACTAGTCACACTATCACTATCCACTGTTTGGTACTGCTATGTTTTGGATTATCTTATGGCATGTATAAAATAGACTAGTGGCGGAAGAATATTTTGGTTAATGTATATAGCCATGCGAAAATGGCTTATATATGTTTGAGCATAATGTTATAATCATTTGGTATGGAATGGTTAATCACTATCATAATTTGTGCTATTCATGCTAAAAGGGCTAGTTGAATCATGGAAACTATGACATAGGTAAAGTCTACCTTAAAGGCAGATGCTGGCAGCAGCAGTGATGTAGATTTGGAAAATCACTAAAAATAGTAGGATTGGAATTAAATAATTAATAAATTATGTAAACGAACCTTGATGAATCTATTTTCATAGGAAAGTAACGAAACGATCATATGGACGGTATGTTAAGAGATATTCAGGTTCTCGTGAGACAGGGCCAGAACGGTTTCTGGATTCCCTGTTCCGACTTTGGAAATTCATTATAAATTAACCAGATATAATTAGGAGTCATGCCATATATGTATAGATTCCTCTCTGAGTCTAGTTTCTATAGAAACAAACGGCATCAGTATTGAAGCTCTGTGCAGGGAGATATCCAAGTTGTAATACGAAAAGGTCAGTGTAGTCGATCCCTGTAACATGGGAGAATTTGACTAATAAACTGTACTAATTGGCCCGACCAAAAATTCTAGAAAAAAATATGTAGATGGACATATGAGTCTAGTTTCAGGGAAAAATTACGAAACTGATTTTCGAGTTGTGAAACTCAAGATATGATTTTTAAGGTGACAGTGTCGCAGTTAGCCAACTGCCTGGAAAATTTTAAAATGGACTGCGATAGTAAGCGAATTTAGTCTGTGAACCCCTCGTGTCCGACTCCGGCAACGGTCTCGGGTACGGGGTGTTACAATTTTATTGGTATCAGAGCTACGGTTTAGTCGATTCTAGGACTAACGTAGCACACGTGAGTCTATTTATACATGCCATAAAGTGATAAAATGATAGTGTGATGATTTTTGGCTATTAAAATGTGTTTGCTGTATTGTAATGAATCTTGATCCCGATCGAGCTGTAGCAAGCTTCTGACTATGAGAATTTGCGATATGACTTCATTTAGATATGCCTAAATTATTAAGTTGATCAGGTACGTATCATGTACTCGTATTTGAATTTCGATTTGGATTGAATTATAAGGGTATAAGTGATGCAATTTTGAAGGAGTGTTATGACTATAAATGTGATTTTTGTATGTGGCTATGGAACTGGAAGTTGAATGGTCGATAAGCATGTTGTGTTTGTATTCAAGTAATGTAAATGATATACTAATGTGTATTGCTATATGTGTATATGTATGTAGAGACGAAATTGTCGAATGTAAAAAGGCAGTGAAGCGTATAGAGTGGTTGGTTTTCAGCACTAAGTGTGCGGGCAATAAGTGTTCACGGTTGTGAGATTGGCACTAAGTGTGTGGGCAATAAGTGTTCACGGTTGTGAGATTGGCACTAAGTGTGCGGGCAATAAGTGTTCACGGTTGTGAGATTGGCACTAAGTGTGCGGGCTTGAAATGCATGGCACTAAGTGTGCGAGTTTAAAGTACATGGCACTAAGTGTGCGTGGTTGATTATTAAGCACTATGTGTGCGAACCCACTATATATATATTTTCTATCAATTATTTATATTAAGGGTGCGACCTTACCAAGTCGATTTCGGACGGCGGAAAGGGGTAAGTTCTTGAGTAATAGAGCTTAAATTATGATTTGATTAGATCATGCTTTAAGCAAATCAAAATCATGCTCTTTGTGTGTGGCTATTGAGCCGAAATTGCAAGAATGATAAGTGTCTTGTGTTTGAGTTTTGCTAATGAAAATGAAATACGAATGTGTCATGATTTATTGTTAAATGTGCATGGTTATTCGAACGATGTCCGGGCTAAGTCCCGAAGGCTTTGTGCTAAGTGACCATATCCGGACTAAGATCCGAAGGCATTGGTGCGAGTTACTAAATCCGGGCTAAGTCCCGAAGAGCATTCATGCTAGCGATGTATCCGGGCTAAGTCCCGAAGAGCATTCATGCTAGTGATGTATCCGGGCTAAGTTTCGAAGAGCATTCGTGCTAGTGATGTATCCGGGCTAAGTTCCGAAGAGCATTCGTGCTAGTGATGTATCCGGGCTAAGTTCCGAAGAGCATTCGTGCTAGTGATATATCCGTGCTAAACCCAAAGAGCATTCGTGCTGGTGTTATATCCGGGCTAGGTCCCGAAGAGTAATCATGCTGGTGACGTGTATTCGGGCCTTCGTGCCTAGTAGGCTTCGTGCCGGTAATTTGAGCAAAGTTTAAGTGCTCATTACTATACGAATTCAAATTTAAATGAGATGATATGTTTAAAAGTGTACATACATGATGTTTATAGACTTGGTTAAGTCGTATCAATGTGTATTAACGAATGAATAAGAGCACTATGTATGTGAATGATTAGAGGCACTGTGTGTGTGCGAATTCCTTTAACCGAGCACTATGAGTGCGAGATCGGTCAGTGGGCACTAAGTGTGTGAAGTGGAGTTCATGTAAGACCTCGTTTGGGACGAAGGCATTGATTTGAGATAGTGTGTAAGACCATGTCTGGGACATGGCATCGGCTCGATATGTGATAATATGTAAGACATATCTAGGATATGGCATTGTAAGAGCTATATGTGCTATTGCTGAATGGACACTATTTTGTTAATCTTGTTCAGGAAATTATTTTGATTAAGTTTCGACATTCGAAAGTTTGAAAGAATTTTTGATGAATGTTGATAATTTTGGATATACGAGTTATGCGCTAGAATAAATCTCATGCCAGTGTATTATATTAGGCTTTATGCCTATTCGACTGTATACGGGTAATGTTAACTATGATTGAATGTACTAAATGAACTAAATGTTCAGGTACGTGGAAGTTGACTTTTCTTTTGGAAATAAGTTAAGTTGAATATTGAGATGTGATAAAGTTATAAAGGATATTCATTGGGATGTTTGAGAATATGTATACTTTCAGCCAGGTTACAGCTTATACATGAATGAAAATGTGGGTTATGAATATGTGAGTTGATGTTATGTATTATACATGTTAATATGTGATTTATATGTGTTTGAAATGCAAGTATAAATTCAATTAAGTGATTATTGCTTATGAAATCAAGAAAATGAGATGTATGTGGATACTTATAGAAATGTTTATGTATTTGTTTTAAGATAAGAAAGTGATTTTATAGATCGATGTGAAAGCAGTAATGAATTACAATTGTTATTGATGAGCTAATGTTTATATGGACATAATTCAATAAGAGGACGTTATCCTAACTTAGTCGCTACTAAGATTTTCGGGGACGAAAATCCCTAAGGGGGGAGAGTTGTAACAGCCCGTTTTTAGGATTAACTGGAACAGTGGTTTCGGGGTCACCAAATCCGACGAGTAGGTTTGTAAATATTATATTTAATATTTACGAGTTAATTGTGATTTTTAAAAATATTTTTGATATTGTGATATTTGTTTTATAAGTGATTTATTAAGTTCAAGTGGTATGACCCTAAGGTCAAGTGGGTTTAGGAAATGAGGTATCAGGACCTCATTTCTATAAATCGAGTCGTAAATATTTTTATAAATATTTACAAAGTGGCAAAAAGATGGTATTAAAGTTTCGTTGAAAATTTTATCGTTTCGATAGTTAATTAAGCAAAAAGGACTAAATCGCGTAAAATGCAAAAGTTACATTCTAATTGTTTAAGTGTTTATTTTCCATGTTTTACTAAAGTAGAAGTCCCTATTTATCGATTAAACCATTACTTTATGATAGTGGAGATTGGTGGTTTGGCATATATGAAATTATGTATTATTATAAAGGACAAAAAGGTAAATGGAATATTAAAATGTATTAAATAAAAATAAATAAAGTAACAGCCCAATTTGGACCTTAATTAGAACGGTGGTTTCGGGACCACGAATCCGAGTTAGAATAATATTTAAATATCATTTTCTATGTTTAAAATGTGTGAAGTTGCTTTTGTGAAAGTTTCGTTTAAAAATTTTAGTGTTTGGAGGTCGATTGATGAAAAAATGGTTTAATCGCGTAAAATGGAAAATTTAAGGGTTAATGTATAAGGGCCAAATTATGATTGTTTTTATATTATGGAATATTAAGGTTGCAATTTGGCCATAAATAGGAATTGGTGGCCGACCAATATGCATGGATTAATGACTTGAATTGTTTGTTATATTTTATGGCATTATGGTATACTTTAATATATGTTAATATATTATATTTAATAAAAGATGAAAGTGTTCATCTTTCTTTTATTTTTACTCGGCCGAAACTAAGAGAAAGAAAGGAAAGTTTCAGCTTTGATATTTTCGGTCCTTGCATGTTCAATTAGGTAAGTGATTTGAGTTTGGTTTTTGTTAATTTTTACACTTTTGAGATAGTTGCTTTGAATACTATAAAGCCCATGCTTGAAATTTTGAAATTGACGATATAGTCATGAAGTGTCATTGTTAATAGTTTGATAAAATTTACGTTTGATGTGAGAAAATAAAATAAATGTGTTAGATTAACATTTTGGTATTGGGATTTTTGGTAATTTTGAGCATTTAGGGTTAAATTGAAAAAAAGTACTAAATTGAAGGACTAGATTGTGAAATTAGTGAAATGGGAGGATTTATATAAGCTTAGTGAACATTCGGCCCTAGCATTGTATATACAAATTCTTCATATTTTGTGTTTTGAGAAAATTGGATTAAATTGTAAAAGTGCATAATATTAGGGGTAAATTGGTAAATTGCTCAATTATGTGTATTTGTACCTAAATGAAGGAAATTCTATTTGAATGAGATTAATTTCGAAATTTTTAGATCAAGAACCAAAAAGATCGGACGTGGATCGGGGAAAATAAAAAAATCGTTGAGTAGTCGAATTCGACTGTCCGTCGAAATCCGAGGTAAGTCGTTAAGCAAATATTTATTGTTGGTTTAAATAAATATAATTTATATATTTGTGTGAGCCGCGTTGAAATATATAAAATCTTGGTGTTGTCGAATGCAAATAGAAATAATAAATATGAAAATTTCACTAAGCATGCGAGTTTGATTATCGAGCACTAAGTGTGCGAAGGAAAATATTAAGCACTAAGTGTGCGATTTCATGGCCTTTCTAGTTAAACAATAGCACTAAGTGTGCGAATACAACGGGTGAAGGAAAATGATCAGACGATCTAATTATCAAATGCAAGAGTAGTAGTGTAATATTTATGTTCGTAATAATGAAGGTACGTAATCAAACCTTTGTGGTTGATATTATTGAACTTGAAATTATATGGTGGGCAGTTATAAATATAATATGTACGATAGATTTGGAAAAATGAGAGATGGATGAGTTGAAAAGTATAAAATAAAATAAATAATGATAATAATAATAAAATGATATGATATATATATAATAATGTTTGATTATTTATTTTATATATGAGTGAACATTCGACTAGGTATTAAATGGTAAGATGGGAAGTGTTAAGTAATTATTATTATTATTTTTAGAGTTTATGTATATTCGAACATGTTAGGTATTAAACTTGACTGATTGATATATATTGGTAGTCAAGTTTGGTTGAATATGTGATTTTAGTAGCAGGACTTGGTTACTCAAATTGAGTTTTTAATGTCTTTTAAATTGTTTAAATTGCTTATAACTAAGCTAAAATAGCTTACTTTGAGAATGTGAAAGTGTATATATGTGATAAGGCCTAATGGCCGATGTGATGAATGTGAAAGTGTATATATATGTGATAGGGCCTAATGGCCGATGTGATGAATGTGAAAGTGTGTATATATGTGATAGGGCCTAATGGCCGATGTGATGAATGTGATAAGTCCCGAAGGGCATTTGTGTCAGTACAATATCCGGGTTAAAACCCCGCAGGCTTTATGCGAGAATATTATCACTGATTAATGTCCGTAAGCTTCGTGCTCGTACTATATCCGAGCTCTAAAGACCCGATGACTACGTGTGGGGATTTTTTCCGGGTAAGACCCGATAACTTCGTGTGGAGATTATGTCCGGGTAAGACTTCGTAATAAGAATTGCTTATAAATATATTCAATGCGAAAGGTTAAACAGGTATGTACTCCAAGTTTATATGTGAGCTTGATTTGCACTAAATCATAAGGTAGTTATGTGACGCATACGAGAGCAATCTATGAGACTATTCCTATGATTATGTGACATCGGATCAGAGTGAGAGGTGATGTGAAATCATACGATATATCTATGTCACATGAGCTCACTTTTATGTGAAAGTTTATCTGCCTATTGTATATGATGAGATGTGCATATTCGGTAAAGGGATGGTATGCCCGAAGGAAGAGTGAAATAAAAATACGAACAACTATGTTATAATTTGATTGTTATCTGTTGACACTGCTTAAAACTTACTAAGCATTGTAATGCTTACTCCGTTTACTCTGTTTCCTCTGTTTTATAGATCTCATTGCGAAGCTACAGGCTCGGGGATCGTCAGCAACTAGTCACACTATCACTATCCACTGTTTGGTACTGCTATGTTTTGGATTATCTTATGGCATGTATAAAATAGACTAGTGGCGGAAGAATATTTTGGTTAATGTATATAGCCATGCGAAAATGGCTTATATATGTTTGAGCATAATGTTATAATCATTTGGTATGGAATGGTTAATCACTATCATAATTTGTGCTATTCATGCTAAAAGGGCTAGTTGAATCATGGAAACTATGACATAGGTAAAGTCTACCTTAAAGGCAGATGCTGGCAGCAGCAGTGATGTAGATTTGGAAAATCACTAAAAATAGTAGGATTGGAATTAAATAATTAATAAATTATGTAAACGAATCTTGATGAATCTATTTTCATAGGAAAGTAACGAAACGATCATATGGACGGTATGTTAAGAGATATTCAGGTTCTCGTGAGACAGGGCCAGAACGGTTTCTGGATTCCCTGTTCCGACTTTGGAAATTCATTATAAATTAACCAGAGATAGTTAGGAGTCATGCCATATATGTATAGATTCCTCTCTGAGTCTAGTTTCTATAGAAACAAACGGTATCAGTATTGAAGCTCTGTGCAGGGAGATATCCAAGTTGTAATGCGAAAAGGTCAGTGTAGTCGATCCCTGTAACATGGGAGAATTTGACTAATAAACTGTACTAATTGGCCCGACCAAAAATTCTAGAAAAAAATATGTAGATGGACATATGAGTCTAGTTTCAGGGAAAAATTACGAAACTGATTTTCGAGTTGTGAAACTCAAGATATGATTTTTAAGATGACAGTGTCGCAGTTAGCCAACTGCCTGGAAAATTTTAAAATGGACTGCGATAGTAAGCGAATTTAGTCTGTGAACCCCTCGTGTCCGACTCCGGCAACGGTCTCGGGTACGGGGTGTTACAGGGTGAGTTTGGAAACTCAGTGTGCAACAAGCCCCTTTCAGAGCCCAAAACAATAATAGCCTGTTGGGCCTAAGCCCAAATCCAATCTCAACATTTACTGGGCCATAGCCCTTTTCATACTTCATATTTCATAACACTAGGCCAAAGCCTTTTCATATTTCATATTACTGGGCCGAAGCCTTTACTGTAAACGGTATGGCCCATAGGCCCATTTCAATATCACATGTAATGTCAATGAAAGAATGCAAGCCCATTTGAGGAGACTACTCGACCCACCATCCACTACTTTCCACCCGTACCAACCAACACACCATGTGGGGAATAACTCAACCCACCCAACCAACACACCACTGGCAGCATAGCTGCTTTATCGTATCACTGGAGGCCTAGCCTCTTTTAATAACTGGGGCAAAAGCCCTTTTAATAACTGGGGCATAAGCCCTATAATAACTGGGGCATAAGCCCTTTTGATAACTGGGGCATAAGCCCTTTTGCACTTCCTCCATCCATATAAAAACCCAACTCAATGCATTTATGAATACATCATGTGCATATCATACATATCATGTACATAGCATACATGTCATGTGCATATCATACATACCATGTTTACTAAAATCCCATGTATCAAAATTTACATTTAAACCCTAGGGGTATATTGGTCATTTTTACTTAGGGGCAAAATAGTCATTTTCATATTATAAGGGTAATATCGTAATTTTACCAAAAATTAGGGATTTTTCCATGTTCATCATCAGTTACTAACTATTCATTTGTTTAAACAGCGTTTCTGGCCCACTTTTAGCGAAACCGAGTTATTGGGCCTAAAACCCCTAATGGGCCCTACTTAGCCGATTTTGTCATCTAGGCCCATTTAGCCTATATCCATAACAGTATTAACAGTCTTAACATGCAATTTAATAGATTTTCGTTTTCTACCAATTTTACCCAAATGGGCCCGAAAACCTATTGGGCCCTATTGCAGCCCCTGGAGGCCCAACTTACCGTGAATGCCAAAAATCACGTTCTTACCGTTTCCAATGTTCCTGATCATCATCTCAACGAATCTAACTAACTAATGAGCATTCGCTTGCTCCCGAGTCCTCGAAATGCCAGAATTTTGGCATTTCATCTTTTCGGCATTTATCGCTTTAAGCTTATGAAAGAGGGTTCGTTACACACCTGTTTGGCGATATTCCTCGACGAGATCTCCTACACGATTTCTCCTATAATCCATCATTAATAATCAGCTTCCCATAATTGACCCAAACCAAAAATCATCTAATATTAATACTTACACATTCAGCCACCATCCATAATGGCCTTAGGAATCTTGCCTTGCCGCGATTGATGACTAGGTCTAGCCACTCTGGTGATCTAAGCTACTTCAAGTCGACACTACACCTTGCTGCTCCTCCACTAAATAAACCACAAAAATATTAAAAGAAGACCCCATAAGGCCTATACCCATATTCGGCCACCTCCCTAAACTAGAGGAGTTTCAGCTTTTGGCCAAAAGTTACTCTAGGAATCGTTTAGAGTTCGAGCACTTACCACAGTCTTTCTTCTCTTGAATCCATATGCCTAAAAGGTAAAGGAATTGAATGCCAACAATTGAAAAGGAAAGAAAAGGTTGCTGGTCACAAAGAATCGGCACCCCCTATCTTCACTGATTTCAGCTTTTTGCGGTATTTCGGTAGAAATAGAGATAAAGGAAAGAAACAATGGGTGAATGGAGGGAATAGTGGGATGGTTTGAAAGAAATAGAAGGAAGAAAATATGGAAGAAGAGATGGTAGATTCGGCTGCAAAAGAAAAAGAGAGAAAAAGACTAATCCTCCAAGGAGAAAATGGCACACAAATACCTAAGTGCCGAAAGTCCCTAACTAAACCCCTCTGCCGAAAATCCCCCCCAATCTCCCTTATTCGGCCAACTCTATCTTCATATAAAATCCCTAAAATCTCTCCCCTTATTCCTCCTTAATCCATGCATTTGACTTGATCCAAACTCTCCTCTTACAGAATCCACTTGGATTCCAACACTTACCCTTCCTGCACATAAAAATAAATACTCTTACTTGCCAACACAGGGAATCGGTCCCCTATCTTCCCTTATGCTCCACACGCCACCTTTTTAGGAGCTTCATGGCATCACCCTTGCCACTTTACTAAAGCTCTTTATGTGATACATTTTACCCACAACTTTATATAAGGGCACCTAGCCAGAACCCCTAACTCCTAAGTCCAAAATTTAAAAATTCTATCGGGTTTTGGCCAACTCATGGGCCTTCCATAAGCCCATTTACATACCCAAATTATGAATTCCATAATCACATACCAAATTTTAGAAACTTACTTAAAATATCAAGAATCGCGAAAAACCCGAAAAACAAGGAGAAACCATGGCTAGGGTTTTTCAAGCTTCCAAGCTCGAAGAAAAATAAGGTTCGAAATTAGAACGAGAGAAAAACGAGTATTTGATGGTTAGGTCCTCTTCGCCATTTTTATGTCGAGGTAAGTTCGTATGTTTAAAAAGCATTAAATTATATATGTATAAATGATTAATTGATATAATTGTGGTAAATGCTATATTATTGAAATGAAATGTGAATGCTATTGAGTACGATACTACGGAGATGATCGACAGAGATTCGATATAGTGAAAATCCCGATTGAACCTCAGAAATAGATAGGATACAAATTTCATGACATTAGGGTTATTGAGATTACGTGTAAGATTATATCTAGGATATGTCATCGATATGAGACTTCGTGTAAGACCATAACTGGGCTATTGGCATCGATACGAGATTACATGTAAGACCATATCTAAGATATGGCATTGGTACGGTACTGTGTGTATGAGATTCCTGAGTATCCTTTAGTATTCCAAATGGTTCAACGGGTAATTTATTGGTTCTTCAAAGAAGAGAAAAAGCATGTAAGTATTACGAATTTGTACAGGTATGTACATAAAGTTTATAAGCATTGACTTCATGATATTGTGAGTTCATGGTTTCCATGAGAATGTTTTTATGAAAGCCTTGTGATGTACAAAATATATGGTAAATTCAGTTGGCGATCGTAATTGGATTTTGGGCCAAATTGAGTTATGATTTAGCATGTTTGATTCACACAAATTGTGATTTATCAGATATGAGAAAAAGGCTTTATTATTATTTGTGTTTGACATAAGTACTGTAACAGCCCAATTTTGGGCCTAGCAGAACAATGGTTTTGGAACCACTAACCCGAGGTCGAAGAATTATTTTTAATATTATTTTATGTGTGATGGTATGTTTATAAAGATACATGAAAACCTTGGTGAATTAATTTTAGCATTTCTGAGCTTAATCGCGAAAAAGGACTAAATCGCATAAAGTTTAAAAGTTTTTATTTGATAGATAAGGTAGTTAAATTGCCATGTATCATAAATTGGGAGTCTTTAAAGTGAAATTAGGCTCTAAAATAGTGCTTGGCCGGCCATGAGACAAGGATTTTAACTTAGTCAAATGTTAGGTGAAGTTGGTGACTTATTTGATTAAAAAGAAAATAAAATAAACATAGGATGATATCATCCCTTTTCTCATCTTCTTCTTGACCGACAATATCAGCCATAGGAGGGTTTTGAAGCTCAAAACTTTTAGCTACTTAATCTCTCTACAAGTAAGTGTTCTTGATGTTTTTTCTTCATGATTTTTGTACTTTTAGAACCTTTGTAACATGAGCTTTCAAATGGGGGAACTATTTTGCAAAACGGTTGAAAGTATAGGGTTTTACCATGAGTGTGTTCATGTTGTTTTCTAAACTTTTATGGAATAAAATGAGTTATGGTGGTGTAATAAACAACTTTCATGAAGTAGTTTCCATGAAATCCCTAACTAAGGCCCATTTTCCATAAGTTGTAAAATAGGTGATAAATGTGTGGAATAATGAGAATTGTGGGATGCTTTTAGTATAAAAAGTGATCGTCTAGGCTTGGTTAGTGAGAAAATGTGATAAAAATCGATTTTTGAACTTAGGGGAAAAATGGTCATTTTGTGAAAGTCTAGGGGCAAAACGGTCATTTTACCTAATTATAAATTTTTGAGTGCCTAGAGTAATTGCTGATGAGATAAATGAATTTCTATAATTTTAGATCAAGAATTACAAAATCCAGGCCTAGACCGGGGAAAAGCGAAGCAAGTGGACTAAGCCGAGCTAGTCCTCTACATTTGTAATACGAGGTAAGTTGTATGTAAATAATACAACTACATTATTATTATATGTGTTTGAATTGATATAGCATAAAATGCTTGTTTGTTAAAATAATTATGTTTGATGAATATTGAGATAGTAGAACTCCCACTTGAAACTTAGGAAATAAATCAGATATTCATGCCATGACATTCGGGTTAATTGTGTGCTAGTGTAAGACATGTCTGGGACATGCATCGGCCACATTATGAGAGCCAGTGTAAGACCATGTCTGGGACATGGCATCGGCATTAAGATGAGAGCTAGTGTAAGACATGTCTAGGACATGCATCGGCCTTGAGATGTAAGCCAATGTAAGACATGTTTGGGACATGCATTGGCTACAAGATGTGTCAGTGTAAGGCCATGCCTGGGACATGGCTTCGGCATGGATATGTGAGAGTTAGTGTAAGACCATGTCTGGGACATGGCATTGACTTAATGGATGAGTCAGTGTAAGACCATGTTTGGGACATGGCATCGGCATTATACCCTGTGTCTAAGGCTTAGTGAATATCCGATAGTATTTCAAATGGTTCAACGGCGAGAATTATAGTTTAAGTTAAATGAGAAAAATATAACCATGTTGTGAGTGGTACATGTACCTATTTGAAATCTATGAGATGTGAGCTTAGTATATTCTATGTGAATTATTGAATAGGGATAAGTAAGTTGTGCTTATGCCTACTTTTGTTTTATGAGCATGATGATGAATGGTAAAGTTGTTATTATATTTATTTTCATGCAACTTACTAAGCTTTATGCTTACCCCGTTTCTTTCCATTTTCTTATAGTGCCGGCTAATTAGCTCGTGGATCAACGAATGTCAGAGGCATCGATCACATTATCATTTGAAGCACTTGGTATAATTAGTTCTTAAATTTTGATTATGGCATGTATAGAACTCTTTGATTTTGTTTTAGTGTCACATTATTTTGGGGTCAAATGTGTTGGCTTGCTTCAATATTTGACTCATTTTGTATAAGGCCATGAAAATGGCTAACATTGAACGTTATTACATGAATGCAAAGTAGTCTTTCATGAATGTGAAATTATTGGTATGGTTGAGTACATGATTGTATATAGGCCTTAACTATGTTGTTTGGTTGTGAAATCATATTAATTTAGACTTTGATGTGTTGGTTGGTGTTAAATTATGTCTCAGGGTGGCAAGGGCTTGGTAGATAGCCTTATATTGTCCACACAGGTAGACACATGAGCATGTGTCTAGGCCGTGTGAGACACACGGCTAGCCCCATGGGCATGTTGTCCAGTCGTGTGTCCCCTGCACGTAAAAATTTCAAGTCAATATGCATGGTAGTAAACACACGAGCAGAGGCACGACCGTGTGTCTCAGCTGTGTGGAGGATACGGCCTATGGCCATGATCGTGTGCCTTGGTCGTGTGCCCTTTATTGGATGCTGACGTCAAAAACAGAATGTCAAGGTTTTTAGACATAGGATAGGACACGGGCGTGTCATGGCAGTGTGAGGGACATGGGCCATAGACACGAGCGTGTGTCAGGCCATGTGAAAACCCCTGTAGATTTGAATTTGGAATTAAATTCACTTGGGTATGGGACACAGGCATGTTCCTAAATGCTTAGGCCGTGTGTGTCATACGGGCCATCAGCACGGCCATGTCATAAAGACCATATAGGCGTGTTACCCTTCCACACGGGCGTGTGCCCTATTTTCAAAGGTTAATTTTATAAAGTTGGTTAGGAACTCGAACTGGTCCTGAATGGTTTCGAATGGACGTTTGAGGCCTCGTAGGCCTATGTTAAGGAATTTAAACAAAGTTTGAAAAAATTTTAAGTTTGATCAAGTTTAGATGATTCGAAAACATTGGAATGCTTGTGTTTAAGTGAGGTAACGCCTCGTGTCTCGTCCTGGTGTAGGAATCGAGTGTGGGGTGTTACATTTAGTGGTATCATAGCTATGGTTTAGTCAGTTCTATGACCAACCTAGCATGAGTACGAGTCTAGCTATACTTGCCATAGTTGTCTATTGATAGTGTGACGACTCCTGATGATTATAAATTGTGTTTTCATATAGTAAATAGATCCTGACATAGCTACGGCGGATGATGTGGAGAATAATACGCCAGCTCTCGCTGAAGGATCGCGCTAGTAGATAGTAGGCCCGTGACACTAAGTCAGGGTGGAGAGGCTAGAGAAGCTTACCTCCATATGATGGATGCCTGGTTCTCAGAGTTTGCTCATGCGAATCCAAACATTCCACCTCCCCCACCTCCTCCGATTCCTCAGTATGCCCCTGTAGCTCCGCAAGAAGTGGATATGGCTAGGATAGAGAAACCCTTAGTAGATAAAATACAAAAGCAAGGGTCCGAGGAATTTCAGGCCAAAATTGATGATGACCTAAAAAGAGTAGAGTTCTAGTTGGAAAATACCAGTAGGATACTTGATGAGCTATTGTACATGCCTGAGGAGTGCGTGAAGTGCGCAGTGTCACTCCTATGAGACTCAGCCTACCAGTGGTGGAATACTTTCATGTTTGTTGTACCGAGAGAGAGGATAACATGGGAATTCTTCCAGGAAGAGTTCTGCAAGAAGTGCATTGGTCAGAGGTTTATAGACCAAATGAGGAAAGAATTTTTAGAGCTGAAGCAAGGTCGTAGGATGGAGATGGAGTACGAGCGTGAGTTTGTGAGACTCAGCAAATATGCACGGGAGTGCGTATCTATAGAAGCCATCATGTGCAAGTGGTTTGAAGATGGTCTAAATGAAGATATCCGTCTATTAGTTGGCATTTTCGAATTGAAGGAATTTATAGTGCTCATGGAGAGAGCATGCAAAGCTGAGGAATTGGCCAAAGTGAAGAGAAGAGCTGACATCGAGTCCTGAGACTCAAGGAAAAAATAGATAGGGAAATCACAGAAGACCTTATCTAAGAGATCGAGAGAGTTTCCTACCTGATCAAACGCGTCAGTGGGGGTTCTCAAATAGGAACAAGAACAAGCAGAACACAACTTCTAAAGCTCAGACCACTTCTGTCGTGAGTGTTGGTAATGCTCGGCCAAATAGGCCAGAATGTTCGCAGTATGGTAGGTTTCATTTCGGCGAGTGCCGAGGGAATGAGAGGGGTGCTTCAAATGTGGATCGCTAGACCACTTCATTCGAGACTACCCTGAATTAGATGAGAAAGAGAAAAAGCAAGAAGTAAGGGTGAATAGTGCTCCTTCGAGGGGTAAACCACGAAAAAACCCGGGCAATGGGGCTAGCAGTAGAGGAGCTCCTAGAGATTCGGCTGTGAGGTCCAAGGGCCGAGCGCCAGCAAGGACTTATACCATTCGCGCTCGCAAAGATGCATTTTCACCAGATGTTATGACGAGTACTTTTTCTCTTCATGATATTTCTGTTACTGCTTTGATTGATTCGGGGTCTACTTATTCCTATGTGTGCATGAAATTAGTACTCAGTATGAATATGTCTATTGAGTCTACCGAATTTGTGATAAAAGTGTCAAACCCGTTAGGCAGGCATGTGATAGTTGGTAAAGTGTATAAAAACTGTCCTTTGATGATTAGAGGTCATTGTTTTTAGGGTAACCTCATGCTACTACCGTTTGATGAATTTGATCTAATTCTTGGCATGGATTGGTTGACTGCTCATAATGTGATAGTGAATTGTGGTAGCAAGTTAATTGAAATGAAATGTGAGAATAGGGATATTATTCGGGTTGAATCAGGTGAAACGGATAACTCACCAGTACTGATCTCGTCTTTAACTGCCGAGAAAAATTTGAAAAAAGGGTATGAGTCCTACCTAGCATTTGTGTTGAACACCAAAGAGTCTGAAGTGAAAATTGAGATAGTGCATGTGGTATGCGAATACACGGATGTATTTCCAGAAGAGTTACCTGGGTTGCCTCCAACCAGAGAAGTTGAGTTTGGTATCGAGTTGGTCCCTGGTACGACGCCTATCTCGATCACTCTGTATAAGATAGCTCCGAAGAAATTAAAAGAGTTGAAGGTACAGTTGCAAGAATTAACCGATAAGGGCTTTGCAAGACCGAGCTATTCACTGTGGGGTGCTCCAGTACTTTTGTGAAATGGAAAAACGGATCGATAAGATTGTGCATAGACTACCGACAACTCAACAAGGTGATTCTGAGAAACAAGTATCCCTTGCCAAGGATCGATTATTTGTTCGATCAGTTGAAGGGAGCCACCATGTTTTCTAAAATCGAATTAAGGTCGGGCTACTACCAGTTAAGGGTTAAGGAGCAAGATGTACTGAAAACTGTGTTTAGGACGAGGTATGGGCACTTCGAGTTTCTTGTCATGCCCTTTGGCTTAACAAATGCCCCGGTAATTTTTATGGACTTAGTAAACCGTACTTTTCGACCATATTTGGATAAGTTTGTTGTCATTTTTATCGATGTCATTTTAATTTATTCACGTGATGAGAGTGAGCAGGCAGAGCATTTGATGACAGTTTTACAAACCTTGAAAGATAAGCAGTTATACGCCAAGTTCAGTAAGAGCGAATTTTGGCTTAAAGAGGTTGGATTCCTATGACACATTGTGTCTGGTGATGGGATCAGAGTTGACCCAAGCAAGATCTTGGCTATTGTTGAATGGAAACCGCCGATGAGTGTGACAGAGGTTAGAAGCTTTTTGGGTTTAGTTGGATACTACAGACGGTTTGTGAATAGATTCTCTATGATCATCCGATGACAAGGTTGTTACAAAAGGATGTCAAGTTTGAATGGATAGAGAAGTGCCAACAGGGTTTCGAGAAACTAAAGGCTTTGTTGATCGAAGCCCCAGTTTTAGTGCAACCAGAATCGGGAAAAGAGTTTGTGGTGTATAGTGATGCATCCTTGAATGGATTAGGATGTGTGCTAATACAAGAAGGCAAGGTTATAGCCTATGCCTCGCAATAGCTAAAGCCATACGAGAGAAACTACCCGACCCACGATTTAGAGCTAGCAGCTATAGTGTTCGCATTAAAGATTTGGAGACACCATTTGTATGGTTAGAGATGTTGGGTATTCACCGACCATAAAAGTCTAAAGTATTTGATGACTCAGAAGGAGTTGAATTTATGTCAAAGGAAATGGTTAGAGTCGATAAAAGACTACGAATTGGTGATTGACTACCACCCCAGAAAGCTAATGTAGTAGCTGATGCTTTAAGTAGGAAATCATTGTTCCCCTTAAGGGCTATGAATGCTTAGTTGTCTATGACTGATGATGGTTTGGTTCTGGCAGAGTTGAAAGCTAAACCGATGTTTCTGCAAGTGATTTGTGAAGCTCAGAAGGGTGACATGGATTTACAAGCTAAGATGGCTCAGAGTGAGTCGGGTGATGAATCAGATTTTTGGATTAATACCGAAGGCTGTTTGATGTTCCAAGATAGGGTTTGTGTACCCAAGGATAATGAGCTTATTCAGAAGATTTTACGAGCGGCGCATAGTGGTTGCTTATCTATCCATCCGAGTAGCGTAAAATGTACAATGACCTGAAGAGAATGTATTGGTGGTTAGGTATGAAAAGAGACATTTCTGAGTTTGTTTCTAAATGTCTAGTTTGTCCACAAGTGAAGGCTAAACACCAAGTACCCTTAGATTTGCTTCAGCCTGTGATGGTTCCCGAGTGGAAATGGGACCGAGTAACCATGGATTTTGTGTCAGGGTTGCCTTTGACACCAAGGAAAAAGGATTCAGTGTGGGTCGTTGTTGATAGACTTACTAAGTCGGCACATTTTATACCAGTGTGTACCGACTATTCCCTTAAGAAATTGGCCGATCTTTATGTTTTTGAGATAGTGAGACTTCATGGAGTGCCCTTGTCGATTATTTCAGATAGAGATCCAAGGTTTATATCGCGGTTTTAGAGGAGGTTGCAAGAGGCATTGGTAATGAAACTGAATTTTAGCACGGCTTTTCATCCACAAACTGATGGTCAATCAAAGAGAGTAAGTCAGATATTAGACGACATGTTACGGTGTTGTGTTCTCGAGTTTGAAAACAGATGGGAGAGGTATCTACCACTAGTCAAATTCGCCTACAACAACAGTTATCAGTCAAGTTTGAAAATGGTGCCTTATGAGGCTTTATATGGGCGTAAGTGTCGAACGCCTTCATATTGGTCCGAGCTGAGAGAGAATCAAATTCACGAGGTCGACTTAGTTAGAGAAACTGAAGGAAAGGTTAAAGTGATTCGCGATAAAATAAAGGCCACGTCGGATAGACAAAAATCCTACGCGAATTTGATATGGAAAGAGATCGAGTTTCAAGTCACGGATAAAGTGTTTTTGAAAGTGTCCCTATGGAAGAAAGTTCTTAGATTCAGTAGAAAAGGCAAGCTAAGTCCATGATTTGTTGGACCTTATGAGATTACCGAGAGAGTAGGGCCCGTTGCCTACCGTTTGGCTTTGCCCTCAGAATTGGAAGAGATTCATGACGTGTTTCATGTGTCCATATTACGTCAATATAGATTGGATCCTTCCCATGTGATCGCGCCACCTGAGGTTGAGATTCAGCCAGATATGACTTATAGCGAAAAGCCAGTTAAGATTTTGGCTCGAGAGATTAAGCAATTGAGGAATAAAAGCATAGCACTGGTTAATGTATTATGGCATAGACATGGGATCAAAGAACCCACATGGGAACCCGAAGAGACTATGAAAGACCAATACTCAAACCTATTCACCGATAAGATTTTCGGGGACGAAAATCTCTAAGGGGGAGAATTGTAACAGCCCGATTTTGGGCCTAGCCGGAATAATGGTTTCGAAACCACGAAACTGAGGTCAGAGAAATTATTTTTAATATTATTTTATGTGTGATGGCACGTTTATAAAGATAAATGAAAATTTTGGTGAATTAATTTTAGCGTTTGTGAGCTTAATCGCAAAATAGGACTAAATCGGATAAAGTTCAAAAGTTTTAATTTGATTGATAAGGGAGTTAAATTTCCATGTATCATAAATTGGGGGGCTTTAAAGTGAAATTAGGCCCTAAAATAGTGCTTGGCCGGCCATGAGACAAGGATTTTAACTTAGTCAAATGTTAGGTGAAGTTGGTGACTTATTTGACTAAAAAGAAAATAAAATATATATAATGATATCGTCCCTTTTCCCATCTTCTTCTTGACCAAAAACATCAGCCATAGGAGGATTTTGAAGCTTGAAAATTTCAACCACTTAATCTCTCTACAAGTAAGTGATCTTAATGGGTTTTCTTCATGATTTTTATACTTTTAGAACCCTCGTAATATGAGCTTTCAAATGAGGGGACTATTTTGCAAAATGGTTGAAAGTCTAGGGTTTTACCATGAGTGTGTTCATGTTGTTTTCTGAAGATTTATGGAAGAAAATGAGTTATGGTAGTGTAATAAACAACTTTTGTGAAGTAATTTCCATGAAATCCCTAACTAAAGATCATTTTGCATAAATTGTAAAATAGGTGATATGTAACGCCCCAAAATTTAGGGCCTGGAAATTTTTTGCTTATGTTCACACTAATTGCACGTTTGGTGGGTTGATTAAGTGATTTGGGTCTGTTTGGAGGGGTCTGAGAAGTCCTGAGGTCAAGCTTCGGCTTCTACAGCATTTTTGTTTTGCTCTTAAAAGAACCTGGTTACTGGCACTTGTGCCTTATAAATAATTGTAGTTGTGTTATGTCACAAAAAGCCACAAATGGGCCAATCCAAGCTGGAGATATTGTTGTTACTACAAGACCGCAGCCCTGTGCTGATTGTGGGAGATCTTATTTGGGTGAATGCTGGAAAAAGATTGGGGCGTGCTTCAGATGTTGGTCTATAGATCATCAGGTTAGGAATTGTCCTCAAAGGCCTACTCAGATGCAAGCTACAGGACAGGGTCATGTTCAACCAGTGAGAGGTGGTCAGCCACTGAGAGGTCGTGGATAGGCCAGAGGTGGAAATGGGTTTGGACGAGGTCGTGAAGCACCAAGTAGAGGCACGGGTAATACTAAGGCGAGACAACCAGCCTTGGTTTATGCTGCTTGTCGCCGAGAGGATGGTGATAGGCTTGATGTCATAACCGGTACATTCTTGATTTATAATTCACCATTTGTTGCTTTAATTGATATTGTATCTACGCATTCGTATGTTGCGTGCACTGTGTCTGAGAAGTTGGGTATTCAGTTTGAGAGCACTGCTAGGGAAGTGACGGTGTTGAGTCCACTAGGGCAATCGGTTAGGGTGGATAAGTTGTTCAAAGAAGTGCCTTTAGAAGTTTAAGGGG
This sequence comes from Gossypium hirsutum, assembly GCF_007990345.1. Lineage (NCBI taxonomy): Eukaryota > Viridiplantae > Streptophyta > Magnoliopsida > Malvales > Malvaceae > Gossypium > Gossypium hirsutum. Next base: position 63,530,749 of record NC_053430.1, read on the forward strand.
TCATATTTCCTGCAAATTTGATGGAACTACCATTCAGGGAATTTGATATTATTTTAGGCATGGATTGGCCAGTGAAGCATCGTGCGAAATTGGATTGTGCTGCTAAGCAGTTGGTGTTGAGGACTTTGGAGGATGAGGAGGTGGCTATAATAGAGGAGCGAAGAGATTACTTGTCCAATGTGATATCGGCGTTAAGAGCCGAGAAGCTAGTTCATAAAGGTTGTGAGGCTTTTCTAGCATATGCTAGCAATTCAGGGACTAAGAGTCTTTCTGTTGAGGATGTAAGAACTATTAAGGAGTTTCCAGATGTTTTTCTAGAAGAGCTTCCTGGCTTGCCCCTAGACCGTGAGGTTGAATTTAGAATTGAGATCTTACCTGGAACAGCTCCAGTGTCCATCGCCCCATATAGGATGGCATCAAAGGAGCTAGTGGAACTAAAGGCTTAAATTCAAGAGCTGTTAGACCGAGGATTCATTCGACCGAGTGTGTCTCCTTGGGGAGCACCAGTATTGTTTGTGAAGAAGAAGGATGGGTCTATGCGTATGTGCATTGACTATCGTCAACTGAACAAGCTGACCATAAAAAATAAGTACCCTTTTACCGAGGATAGATGATCTATTTGATCAATTACGTGGAGCTGCGGTATTATCCAAAATAGATCTTCGATCTGGGTACCATCAGCTAAAGGTTATGGAAGCTGATGTGTATAAGACAGCGTTTAAGACTCGTTATGGTCACTATGAGTACCTTGTAATGCCGTTTGGGTTAACGAATGCACCAGCTGCCTTCATGGACATGATGAACTAAGTATTTCAACCCTATCTGGATCGGTTCATAGTAGTGTTCATAAACGATATTTTGGTTTATTCAAAAATCGAGGTGGAGCATAATGAACATTTGCGGATCGTTCTTCAAATTCTGAGGCAGAAGCAGTTGTATGCGAAATTCAGTAAGTGTGAGTTTTGGCTGCAAGAGGTGACATTTCTGGGTACGTGGTGTCTGTCGAGGGGATTAGGGTTGATCCTCAAACAATTGAAGCCGTATTGGGGTGGAAACCACCAAAGACTGTATCTGAGATTCGAAGTTTTTTGGGTTTGGCTGGGTATTACAGACGTTTTGTGGAATAGTTTTCAGTGATAGCTGCACCTTTGACTAAATTGCTGCGAAAAGGGGTGCCGTTTGTTTGGTCCAATAAACAGCAAGAGAGTTTTGAGAAATTGAAGAAAGTTTTAACTGAGGCTCCTGTTTTGATACAGCCAGAGTCTGGGAAGGAATTTATTGTTTACAGTGATGCGTCACACGTTGGATTAGGGTGTGTGTTGATGCAAGAAGGAAAGGTGGTTATGTATGCGTCACGGCAGCTTAAACCTCATGAAGCGAATTATCCCACTCATGATCTAGAATTGGCGGCAGTGGTGTTTGCACTAAAAATTTGGAGGCATTATTTATAAGGGGAAAGAACGATTATTTTTACGGACCATAAAAGCCTCAAATACCTCTTTACTCAGAAGGAGTTGAACCTTAGGCAACGAAGATGGATTGAGTTGCTTAAAGATTATGATTGTTTAATTGAGTACCATCCAGGCAAAGCTAATGTAGTAGCTGACGCATTGAGCAGTAGAGTTGTTTCTGATTTAATTGCAATGTTTGCTCGTCTTAGCCTATTTGATGATGTTAGTTTGTTAGCTGAGCTACAAGTAAGACTGACTTAGACTGATCAAATTAAGGAGAAACAGTTGTTGGATGAGTCGCTAGTTTCTCATTTTCGGCAAGTGGAAAATGGTGAGACTTCAGATTTTGGACTGAATGGCAAAGGGGGTGTTATGTTTCCGTGGAAGAGTGTGTATACCGAATGATTCTGGTCTGAGGCAGTCTATTCTGTGAGAGGCACATGGTAGCCCTTATGCCATGCATCCTGGTGGGAATAAGCTATACCGAGATCTTTACGAGATGTATTTGTGGCCTGGGTTAAAACGCGAAGTTACCGATTATGTGAGTAAGTGCTTGACGTGCCAGCAGGTTAAGGCTGAGCATCAATTACCCTCTGGATTACTGCAGCAAGTTAAGATTCCACTCTGGAAGTGGGAAAGGGTAACCATGGATTTTGTGAGTGGGTTACCCTTAAAGCCTTCTAAGAAGGATTCGGTTTGGGTGATTGTAGATCGACTGACTAAGTCTGCCCATTTTATACCGGTCCGTACTGATTATTCATTACAGAAGTTGGCCAAGTTGTATGTGGCTGAAATTGTAAGATTGCATGGTATACCGGTTTCTATCATATCTGATAGAGATCCTAGGTTCACATTTCGATTCTGGAAGAAACTACACGAGGCGTTGGGTACACGACTGGATTTCAGTACTGCGTTTCATCCTCAAATGGATGGACAGTCTGAGAGAGTAATTTAGATATTGGAAGACATGTTAAGAAGTTGTGTATCGGATTTCAGGGGCAGCTGGGAGGAGTATTTGCCGTTGGTGGAATTTGCATATAACAACAACTATAAGTCCAATATTCGAATGGCACCGTACAAAGCATTATATGGTCGTAGGTGTCGTACTCCTACTTGTTGGACTGAACTGGGTGAGCAACGAATCCTAGGGCCGGAGCTAATTGCTGATATAGAAGACAAGGTGAAGCTGATTCGAGATCGGTTGAAAGAAGCGTTTGATAGGCAGAAGTCCTATACAAACTTAAAGCTTAAAGAGATCGAGTACTCTGTGAAGGATTATGTCTTTCTTAAGGTATCACCGTGGAAGAAAATTATGAGGTTTGGACGGAAGGGCAAGCTAAACCCTAGATTTATTGGGCCTTACCGGATACTTAAGCGTGTAGGACAGGTTGCATATCAACTTGAGTTGCTTCTGGAGCTGGAAAGAATTCACGACGTGTTTCACGTTTCAATGCTTTGGCGGTACCGCTCTGATCTCTCACACGTCGTGCCAGTTGAGGAAATTCAAGTTAGGCCTGATCTAACCATCGAGGAGCAACCAGTGTAGATATTGGAGCGTGACGTTAAAGTACTAAGAAAGAAATCAGTTCCACTGGTCAAAGTACTTTGGCGTAATCATGGAGTAGAAGAAACCACGAGGGAACCGAAAGAGGCAATGCAACATGAATACCTTCACTTTTTCTGATCAGGTAAATTTCGAGGCCAAAATTTCTTTTAGAGGGGTAGAGTTGTAACGCCCCAAAATTTAAGGTCTGGAAATTTTTTGCTTATGTTGACACTAATTGCACGTTTGGTGGGTTGGTTAAGTGATTTGGGTGTGTTTGGGAGGGTCTGACAAGTCCTGGGGTCAAGCTTCGGCTTTTGTAGCATTTTTGTTTTGCTCTTAAAAGAACCTACTTACTGGCACTTGTGCCTTATAAATAATTGTGGTTGTGTTATGTCACAAAAAGCCTTGTGGCTTGGTGGAAGTGGCGTGACATAGCTATTGGGGAGAACAAGGGTTCGAATCCCATAGCAAACAAGGAGCATTTATTTTGCACTTGTGGACAGCAAGTGGTGGAGTTGGAGTAGACTTCTAAGTGGTGGAAGTTTGAATTGGTCTTGAGTTGTTGGGAGAAGATTGTGGAGGATATCAAGGAGGGTTTTAAGGAGGGTTTCAAGGAGTTGGAGAGGGGGGAGAGTTGTAGCCGAATAGGTAAGTTGTTGGTGCAAAATTCAGCCAAGGGGTTTTGGGATAGGCATTTCGGCAATTGGTGTTTAGGAGTAGGTGTCGAATTCTTCTCTTCAACTTTTGGGTTTTATTTTCTGTTACCCTTTTGTGCCAAACTGTAAGTGACTCTTTCCTCTTCTCAATTTCTTCTGCTCTTATTCTTTGAGTCAAGATTGCTGAATCCTTTTAGCCAGATATTGGTAACCTTTTCCTTTTGTTGTCTCAAACGTCTCTTTTCTTGTTTCTAAGCCGAAGAAACCGAACCCAACTCCTTATTTTTCCTTTTCATTGTTTCTTTCTCTCCTAAAGTTATCCGATTACTTCTCTCCTTGTGTGACTGAAATTGTGGAGGCCTAACCGATTATTAATCTCTTTTAATTGAGGGTAAGTGTTTTCTCTAGCCGAATAGTGGAAGGCTCATTTATCCATGTTCAATTTGGGTATTTCTTGAGCCGAATCCTCTTGGTCGTTGTGAGGATAGGTTCATCTAATGTTTTCTTTCTCGTTCAAATGGTGCTAGGGGGTCGTGATGTTACCCAAGAGGGTGGGTCGAATGCTATTGCCTTTCGCTTTTAGTTCACGTCTTGGTAAGAAGTGCACTTGGTTTTAATGAAGTATAATTAAGTTACTAAAAAAATGGGATGTTAATGTTGATAGTTGTTTATAGGAGTGTGATCGTTGGATAAGGGTGGTTTAAGCCCTACTTGTCTTAGCAAGGTAAGCGATGCATATTGCTGGGAATTTATGAGTACATAGTTGGGTGGTTAACCCAAATGTTTGAGAACTGATAAGGGATCATTATTTTGGACTTAGGTTGAGCGTGCAAGGTTCAACGTTTTTCTCTCCAAAAAGGTGTATAATCGTACACCATTTCTGTTACTGACCAAAAGCCAAAAGGTGTATTCACACCCCTCTTTACTGTGAATCGGCAAAAGCTAAAAAACCGAAACTTCGGCATTTGAGGCCTCACGAGCGTGCAACCGCTTGTGTGGTGAGCCGAGCCCACAAGTCATGGGTAAACTGTAGAGGCTACCACGAGTGTTCTCGTGGGCTTAGGCCGATATGGGCCTCGATGGGCCAAAATGGGCCATGTGGACCCAATGGGCTCATGGGCCCACGCAGATTAAAATTCACGAAAGATGATAAATATTGGATTGGGCTATAGAATTCGCATAGTCATGACTAAATTTGGGCTAAATGGGCCACACGAGCCTGTAGGCCCCCTTGGGTCGAATGTTGGACTAGGTGCCCATTACACAGTATCAACCAGTTGGGTTATTTGAGTCGCTCAAGGCGACTGTAAACCTTTGAAGAGGACATTATCTGTACTGAGACCCCAAAATAAGTAAGATTATCAAAATACCCCTAAAGGGTAAAATTACTATTTTACCCCTAATAGTTGGAAATGACCATTATACCTCTAGAGGTAGGTTGACTGATGAGTGTATGATATTTATATGACTGTACTGAGTATGACACTTTGCATACACGTAATATTTATGACATGATATACTGCATGGGGATTAGGATTCTAATTTGGAGGAAGTACTGTACAGGTGGCTCTGCCATAATTACTGTTACTGGTGGGTTTGCCACATTTACTGATACTGGTGGCTTTGCCACATATACTATTACTGACAGCTTTGCTAAAATATTGGTGTGTTGACTGGGTGGGTCGATTTTATCCCCACATGGTGTGTTGGTTAGTACGGAGTGGTGTGTTGGTTGGATTGGGATGGGTTGCATATTTGTACTGTACTGATTCTGTATTGGGCTTAGGCCCACACTATTTTTGTTTAGGGCTAAGGCCCAGACAGCACTGTTACTGAACAGGGCTCAGGCCCATACTGCTACTGCATGCACGGTTTCCTATTGTCTGAAAAGGGATTACACACTAGTTTTCATAAGCTTACCCTTTCTTTTAACTGTGCAGGTAATCCACCGCCTTAGACGGTTTGGAGCTGCGAGGGACTCGGAGATGGCCACACTACTGCTTCAGTTTCTTTTATTTGCAATTAGGTTTCGTTTTGGGTTAAATGTTATGTAATAAGGCTGTTGGTGGGTTTTAAGTTTTAATTTGGATTTTGATTTCTTAAACTAAATTGCTAGTCTAGGAAAACACGAGGTTTCAAAATAGCATGATTTTTCTAAAGAACACTAGCTTTCAACAATAAAGTTTTCAAAATGCTTCCGCGGTTTAAAATGAAGTAATATACCAAAGGTAAACAAATTGATGAATGTATATCAAGAACTTTTATCAAATATTGATAAAAGGATCTAGATTCAGTACCAAATTCCTACCGAAAAGATCAATTTGTTTAAAAATGCTAAGATGTGACACGCCAAATTCGGCCATAACGTCTAGGCTGGGTTTGGGCTGTTACATGGTAAATGTATGGAATAATGAGAATTGTGGGCTACTTTTAGTATAAAAAGTGATCGTCTAGGCTTGGTTAGTGAGAAAATGTGATAAAAATTGATTTTTGAACCTAGGGGTAAAATGGTCATTTTATGAAAGTTTAGGGGCAAAATGGTCATTTTGCCCAATTATGAATTTTCGAGTGTCTAGAGTAATTTGCTGATGAGATAAATGAATTTCTATAATTTTAGATCAAGAATTACAAAATTCGAGCCTAGACCGAGTAAAGGCGAAGTAAGTGGACTAAGCCGAGCTAGTCATCTACATTTGTAATCCAAGGTAAGTTGTATGTAAATAATACAACTACATTGTTATTATATGTGTTTGAATTGATATAGCATAAAATGCTTGTTTGTGGAAATAATTATGTATGATGAATATTGAGATAGTAGAACTCTCGTTTGAAACTTAGGAAATAAATCAGATATTCATGCCATGACATGTAACAGCCTGATTTAGACCCTAATTGGAACAGTGGTTTCGGGACCACGAATCCGTGTAAGAAAAATATTTAAATATTATTTTTCGTGTTTATTATATGTGAATTTGCATGTGTGAAAGTTTCGTATGGAAATTTGATTGTTTAAGTGCTTAATTTGATAAAAGGACTTAATCGTGTAAATTGAAAACTTGATAGTTTAAATCATAAAGGCTGAATTGTTAGTGGCTTTTTAATATGGGGTATTTATGTTGCAAATTTCCCATGATAATATGCATTGGACGGTTGTAGCCTTATTAAATTATGGTTTATTATTTTATTATAAAGGTTATTAAAGTAAATTATGAAATATTATGTATTATAATAAAACAAAATTTAAAAGACATGCATTATATACATGTTTTTGGCCGAATCTTAAGAAAGAAAAAAAAAAGAAGTTAAAAGCTTTTGAAATTTCGGCACTTTGGAAGCTTAATTCAAGGTTAGTTTGGTTTCTGTTTTTGATAATTTTTACGTTTTTGAGATCCTTGCTTCGAATACTATCTGACCCATGCTAGAATTTATGATTTTGACGCATGTTTTGAGTTATGCCATTGATGAATATTTGTGTTTTATGATATTTGATGATGAAATATTAAAGATATGTTTTAGATTAACAAGTTTTGTATTAGAGTTTTTGACGATTTTGAGTAATTATGACTAAATTGCGAAAATAATAAATTGAGGGACTAAAATGTGAAATAGATGAAATATATAGACTAGTATGAGTATGTGGAAAATTTGGCCCAAATACATTGTTGTGAGATTTTGTGTATTTTGTGTTTTATGCAATTAGGACTAATTTGTAAAAGTATGAAATATTAGGGGTAAAATGGTAATTTTACCATTTATGTGTTGTTGGATTAAATTGAATGAAATTGTGTTTAAATGAGGTTAATTTGAAATTATATAGATCAAGAACAAAAGAATTCGGACTTGGATCGGGGAAAAACAAAAATAGTCGAATAGCCGATTTACATCGTTCGTCGATATCCGAGGTAAGTTTATAAGCAATAAACGTTGTTGAATTTGAATGTGTATGATTTTATATGTTGAATTTAATTGTATGAATTTCTATGGTTATAGCCGAATGCATGATTGTTTATGAGATTTGGGAATATTTTTGGTTCAATTGAGATATGAATTATGAATAAGATCAACTTTGTAACAGTGATATATCAGGCTTATTGCCTAGTAGGCTTTGATGCCGGTGTATGATATCAGGCTTATTGCCTAGCAGGCTTTATGCTGGTGTATTGAATCAGGTTTATTACCTAGCAGGCTCTATGCCAGTGTTTTATACAAGGCTTTATGCCTAATGAATTATATATGAGTAACGGTAAAAGCAATCAAATGTGTTAAGTGAGCTAAAGTATTCGGGTATGTGAATATGGTTATTCTATTCGAAATGAAAGTTAATTGATTGAAAGATATGTGATATAAATGTTTTGTGATGATATTGAAAATATATGAAATTATGAGTAATATATTCGGTTTTATGATAAGTATAAGTATGTGATTTAAGAGCCTGATTCATGTGATTATATATTTATGAATACATATGTATAATCGATTATCAATGATATTATGACTTTGAAATTGCAGAATATATTGATAATTTATATATATGGTATGCTTGGCCATGGTATATTGATGTATAAATATATGTTTGATTCGGGTTATTTTATATATAGAGAGAGGTTGTTAATTTGCTTAAATTGCTTATAACTTACTAAGCTATGATAGCTTACTGTGAGTATATTTATTCTTTTTTCTTATAGATTTTTGAGAGTTTGCTACAAGCTCAGGACCTTCAGTGAAGTTATCCACACTATCGTCAATCTTCGGTACTATTAAAAGTCTTATTTCAAACTTATGGCATGTATAGACTAATATGTATTTTGTCCGATCTTGGATATGTATAATTTAAGCCATGTGAATATGGCTTGATTTCTAAGCTTGAATTTGGCTTTACTTTATTATGGTTCAAGTTCATTTTTGGTTAAAATGTTATGTGCTTTGGATAACTAGTATTTATGATATGTGTTTGTGCATTGAAGTTGGTTAAAGAATTTTGGATGTGATATGAATGAATTGGCCACAATATATGAATAGGTATTTTTGATTGGTTTATGTGATTTAGATGAAAATAAAGTATATAAAAGAATTTGGTAATTTGCCTAGTTAAGGTTTATAAATGATTTGGTGTTAAAGGATATCTTGTATTAACCGAATATGGCTGGAGCTATTTTAATATATTTTCTATATGATTTTGTAAAATTTGTGTATTGATATGAATATATATATTTAAGTGAGTACATATATTTATATGTGCATAAGTCGTGAATATTAATGTAATGATTTGGCTAAGTAGAGTCAAGTAGATTATGTTATTTAATCTTATCAATATGCTTTATATGGGGTTGGGCGAATGTGATTAAATTAGGTCATTATTTGTTCTCTTGTATGTTTATGTTATAAGTAAGGTATTGTATATTTACAATTAAGAATTATATGTAACGCCCCAATTTTGGGCCTGGAAGTATTGGGCCTTGAGTCTAGGTTCGGGTGGAAAACGGCTCGAATAATTTAGATGTTATTATTATTTCGTATGTTTAGTTTAGTAATTAAATAAATTACGAAGGGTTTATGGTGTGGGAAAAAAGGCCCAAGAGTAAATTTAATTCGAGGCAATTCTTGAATTTTAATTTTGGGAGAGAGGGTTCTGGCGATATGGGCTTTTAAAGTTGAGGTGGTAAAATAGGACACAAAAATATCTGTGGTAAAGTGGCATGTGGCGCCACCTAGGTGTTTGGGGAGTGACGTGTGGATGTTTAGGGGGAGCTAGAGTTCAAGTCACAAGGTAAGCGTATTGTTACTTTTTTTTTTTGTGCATGTGTCGGGCATATGATCACTTAAGTGAATTTCGGCAAGGGCCTTAGGGAGGTTGGGCCGATTGTTTTAGTTGATATTAGGGTTAGGTTCTTTTCTTTTTCTATCTTGGAGAATTAGGGTTAGCCACCTGAAAGCTTTCACTTCCATTCATCCTTTCTGAGTTCTCACAAAAGCCGAAAATGCAAATTCCTTCTCCTTGGTGCCGATTTCTTCTTCCTCTCTTTTTCCTCTATTTTCTTTCTTTTTTTTTGCTTTTTCTTCTAGCTGAAATCTTCTGATCACCTTACTCACCTCCTCTATCAATCCCATCCTCCACAAACCTCCATAGCCGGTTGCCATAAAAGCCGAAATCCCGAAAACTCACTTCTTGTGTCGATTTCTCCAAGCCAAAATCCTTCAGTTATTTTTGTTCTTTTTGATCAACTTTCATCTTCTCTAAACCCTTAGTATCTGTCGACAACACTACTTCAAAGTTATAGCTTCAAATCGTCATCTTCTTCATCACTTAAAAAGTTGAAATACCATTGATTTAGGGACTCATAGCCAAAACTTCAGATCTCCTGAATTTGAGTTCTATTATCGTTTAGAGGATAGATCTGCATCAGATCTGTGTAGAAATCAAAGAGGAATAATTGGTAAGTGCTCATCACCTCAGATCTAGTCTTATTTTACGATTTAGAAAAGCCGAAGTCCCTAAAATCTAGGGAGGCTGTCGATTTTGGCATAGGGCTTTAAGGGTCTTTAACCGACGATTTCTTTTGGTGATTAGTGTCTTCTAAAGGGTTGATCGAAGCCTTGGATCTTTGGAACAACTAGACTTAGATCTAGTCATCGGTTTTCGGCAAAAAAGTAAGATTCTAAAGGCTTTAGGGGCATGGTTCGAATATGGGTTGCTGAATATTGGGATTGGTTGTTGTGAGTTGCAATCTAAGAATTGTGGTAACCAATTATAGGACATCGTAAGGGATCTCAGTAGCAGTCATCGCGAAACAGGTGTGTATCAAACACCCTCTCATAGTTCAATTCGACAAAAGCAGAAATGCCGAAATTTCGGTATTTCGTGGGCTTGTGAGTGTACGAGTGCTCACGAGACGTTTAGAAATCATTAGATCTGAAATCGCAAAGTGGTAAGTTAGTCGTGTGTGAAATTTCACGCACTTCGATAATTGGGCCTCGATATGCTAAAACTGGGCCCAATGGGCTAACGGGCCCATATGGGTTAATAAAAAATATATATATAATATAAAAAAATAGGCAATAAGTATGTTCTATTAGACTGTAGAATCAAAACTGCTTAAACCGGTAAACTAGTCATAAAACTTGGGTTAAATGGGCTTAAATAGCTAATGGACACTGTAGTGCCCATTAGGGATTTTAGGGCCCAATGGCTAAAATTGTGAAATTGAGACAAATAAATTATTGCGATGTCAAATGGGCTAGTAAGGACAGTAACATTCGTGAGAACCCTTAAAACTAATAAATTTACTGAAATACCTTTATAGGTGGAAAACTTACAGATTTACCCTAGGAGCAAAATTACTGATATACCCCTAAGGTTAAGGTTGACCTGAATGCATGTTTTACTGTTACTATTTACTGCATGCCATGTTATTATTATCTGATAAGGTTGACCTGAATGCATGTTTGACTGTTACTATTTACTGCATGCCATGTTATTATTATCTAATGCATGGGACTGGGTTATTGATGGAGGAAGTACTGAAAGTGGCTTGACGACGTACTGGAGGCTTTGCCTCAACTTACTGATATCTGAGCAGCAATGCTGCAACTGTGGAGTGTAGGGCTGGTGGGTTGAGCTATTCCCCACATGGAGTGTAGGGCTGGTACGGGTGGAATGTAGCGGTTGGTTATAGGCTGGGTTGGGCTTGCATACACGAATATGTCTGTTCTGTTCAGGAATGGGCCTATGGGCCATACTGTTAACTAAAAAGGGGCTAAGGCCCAGTTTACTGTATTTTAAAAAGGGCTCCGGCCCAGTACCCGCTGTTATCTGAATAGGGCTTAGGCCCAATGGGCTTGAGCTGACTTGGGCTTTGGATGGGTTTTCCATACACACTGAGTTTTCCAAACTCACCCCTTTTCTCTTCCATCCTTGCAGGTGAGCCCTAGTTGGAGGACTTGGAGCTAGGTGGGATTCAGAGTGGCCACGAAGATTAAATTTCTGGTTTTTAAATAAGTTTCAATTAGCTTCCTTTTAAATTTTGCATTTATTTTTGATTATTTCTATTTTGGTTAAAGTTGTAATAAGGCCACTCTATTATTTTTATTTTGGGTTTTTAAATTACTTAAATCGTTTTCAACTTGAGATTCACATCACTTAAATTGATCCCTTGAAATTGGTTAGCTCTAGGGCGCATTTTCATCAAAAATTACTTGCTTCAAAACAACACGATAATCGAGCAAAGCTTCTGCAACGTAAATGTTTTCAAAGGAAATAAATATTTTAAATAGACTTAACTTGTTGTTCATGCACAAGTAATAAGCTTAAAGTGTGGCAATGGATGTGTGCATGTCTAGGATTGGATCATGGAAGAGTTAGGTACCTAAGCAGTCTAATTGACTCACCTCCTCTTTTCTTGAATCCTACCTGGTGCGCAACTTCCATTCACTTTAATTTAAAACAAAAATATTCTTTAAACACTAAGAAAGATTTTTGATAAAACATGACTTCTCTAGTAACGCTTCAATGTGACAAGCTAGATTCGGCCGTAACGTCTGGGCCGGGTTTGGGGTGTTACATTATATGTTATTAAGGTTTGTTAATATTGATAAGTGAAATGGACATTATGACACATGATATTTATATGAAGTATAATGATGTGTTTCAGTTATGTGTGAATGGAAATGTATATGGTTTTACAGGTGCAATAATAAATTATGAAAATTATATATGTTTTATGAGATGTATAAGTGTTTAAGTTAATATTAAATGAATATCGAATATGATATGATTTTTTTTATCAAATGATTATAAGTAGTACATTTCGTGTAATCCATTTGCATTTGTTACTGTATGCAACTAAAGTGTGATGAAGTTTGTTTGTTTGCATGTATTATGAGTTTTGAATTAAAAGTATATTCAGCCATGTGGTAGTAGAGATTAAATTAACTATTGAAATTCAAGTATGAGTATATGATCATTTTAATTTGTGTTTTTGACTGGTAATACTTCGTAACCCTAATTCGGCAACGGATACGGGATAGGGGTATTACATGACATCGAGTTAATTAAGTGCTAGTGTAAAACATGTCTGGGACATGCATCGGCCACATTATGAGAGCCAGTGTAAGACCATGTCTGGGACATGGCATCGGCATTGAGACGAGATGTAAGCCAGTGTAAGACATGTTTCGGACTTGCATTGGTTACAAGATGTGTCAGTGTAAGACCATGTCTGGGACATGGCTTCGGTGAAGATATGTTAGAGACAGTGTAAGGCCATGTCTAGGACATGGCATTGGCATTATACCCTGTGTCTGAGGCTTAGAGAATATCCGATAGTATTTCAAATGGTTCAACGACAAGAGTTATAATTTAAGTTAAACGAGAAAAGTATAACCATGTTGTGAGTGGTACAGGTACCTATTTGAAATGTATGATATGTGAGCTTAGTATATGTTATGTGAATTATTGAATAGGGATGAGTAAGTTGTGCTTATGCCTACTTTTGTTTTATGAGCATGATGATGAATGGTAAAGTTCTTGTTATATTTATTTTCATGCAAGTTACTAAGCTTTATGCTTACCCCATTTCTTTCCATTTTCTTATAATCCCACCTAATTAGCTCGTGGATCAACAGACATCAGAGGCATCGATCACACTATCATTTGAAGCACTTGGTATAATTAGTTCTTAAATTTTGATTATGGCATGTATAGGACTCTTTGATTTTGTTTTAGTGTCACATTGTTTTGTGGCCAAATGTGTTGGCTTGCTTCAATATTTGACTCATTTTGTATAAGGCCATGAAAAATGGCTAACATTGAAAGTTATTATATGGATGTAAAGTAGTCTTCATGAATGTGATATTATTGGTATGGTTGAGTACATGAATTGTATATAGGCCTAGCTATGTTGTTTGGTTGTGAAATCATATTAATTTAGACTTTTATGTATTGGTTGGTGTTAAATTGTGTCTCGGGGTGACAAGGGCTTGGCAGATAGCTTTATATCATCCACATGGGTAGACATACTAGCGTGTGGGCATGTTGTCTAGCCGTGTGTCTCCTGCACGTAAAAATTTCAAGTCAATATGCATGGTAGTAAAGACACGGGCAGAGACATGATCGTGCATCTCTGGCCACAGGCGTGTGCCTTGGCCATGTGCCCCTTATTGAATGCTGACGTCAGAAACAAAATTTCAAGGTTTTTAGACACTGGCTAGGACACGGGCGTGCCATGGCCGTGTAAGGGACATGGGCCATAGACACGAGCGTGTGTCAGGCCATGTGAAAACCCCTGTAGGTTCGAATTTGGAATTAAATTCACAAGGGTATGGGACACGGACGTGTCCCTAGATGCTTAGGCCGTGTGTGTCACATGGGCCATCAGCACGGCCATGTCATAAAGACCCCAGGGCTGTTACCCTTCAACTCGAGTGTGTGCCCTGTTTTCAAAGGTTAATTTTCTAAAGTTGGTTAAGGACCGGAACTGGCCCCGAATGGTTTTGAATGGACATTTGAGGCCTCATAGGCCCATGTTAAGGAATTTAAACAAAGTTTGAAAAAGTTTTAAGTTTGATCAAGTCTTAATGATTCGAAAACGTTGGAATGTATGTGTTTAAGTAAGGTAACGCCTCGTATCCCGTCCCAGTGTAGGACTCGGTTGTAGGGTCTTACAAGTACCCCCTCTATCAGCTAAAGTATATATACTCAAGCAATGTACATCTTCTCTTACTCAATGGAACTACTCAATTAGGTTTCGAAATTCTGCTTTAACCAGGAAAATTTCAAATTGGTAAACCCAACTTCACTATCCCCGGGTGATCGTCCAAGAAACTAATAGTAGAGTATCATAGGTTCAAACACTTTACTTGAACCTATGATCGTATCATCGTAACTAGGAGCCCGAGTTGCAATGCAATATCTTCTAAGGTGATGGTGCACTCCCGACACAGCAAATGAAATGTGTAGATCTCTGGGTGCCACTGCTAAACTAAGACAGATATTAAGTTAGACCTCAACTCAAACATCCTGATCAATGTCGTTATTCCAAATTCGGCAGCATCCAAGTATGGAAAAATATGTTCGTCTGGCCGGTAGCTCGAACCATTGACACATGCCCTCAACGTGCGATACTCACCTGTCCATTATAAACTACCGTATTAGTTAAATATGCCAAATAAATAAATAATGATGTGCAACCTTATAAATATACCCATGAATAATAAGTAGCAAATTTTTTTATCGGCAGATTAATCATCATTGTTATGCGATCAGTTGCTCTGATCAAAGAACCCATTTCGATATTTACACAAACAAACTTAATCACCAACTAAACAAAAAATTAATTAAAATAAAGTACAGTAACCCGATTTTTTTCAAATAAAATTTAAGTATCTTCATTAAAAAATTTATAAATATAAATATAAACACAAACCAACTGTAGCAAACAACCCATTCCTGTAATTAAAATTTCCCTATCCCATTTTTATAATTATTTAATTAGTTTATTATTTTTATAATCTTAAACATTAAAATTAAAACTTATATGCAAAATATTATAATTGTAACACCCCTTACCCGTACCCAAGACCGGGACAATTTACGAGACATTACC
Source organism: Gossypium hirsutum (assembly GCF_007990345.1). Lineage (NCBI taxonomy): Eukaryota > Viridiplantae > Streptophyta > Magnoliopsida > Malvales > Malvaceae > Gossypium > Gossypium hirsutum. The sequence goes on from NC_053430.1 coordinate 63,546,002, forward strand.
ATACACAACCGTGAACATTCCAGAAAAAACAGGTTATAAAATTTCATTCTAATTTAAAAACCAATTGAACAAAATCATAATGTCCCTATTATGGGCCTACGAGGTCCAAAACATGCGTTAAAAGTGGTTCGGGACTAAACCGAGAACTTAAGAAAATTTTTGAAAAGTTTTTGAAAAATTTTCATGTTTAAGCCTCACACATCGTGTGAAGGCAATGCACACACCCGTGTCCTATACCTATGTGGAATTATTTTTCATTTCAACCTACAGGGGTATTTACACGGCTGGGAACACGCTCGTGTCCCTGGCCAGTGTCCTTCACACGGCCACGACACGCCCATGTCACAGCCCGTGTGTAAAAACCTGGACATTCTGTTTATGACGTCATCATTCATTTAGGAGCACACGGCCAAGGCACACACCTGTGGCTAGAGGCCGTGTCCTCCACACGGCTGAGACACACGTTCGTGTCTCTACCCGTGTGTTTACTACCATGCATATTGCCCTAAAATTCTAGGTGCAGGGGACCCAAGGCCATCCAACATGCCCATGGGGACTGACTGTGTGTCAAACGCGGCCTAGACACATGCCTGTGTGTCTACCCGTGTGGACCTTTTTGGAGGCTATTTCCCAAGCCTTTGGTCACCCTCAAACATCCATACACATTAATATGCTTCTTGGACATTTATCATGGTATAAATGTACATTTTAAACCTTCTTGGCCAAGGTCATATGTAACACCCCTAACGCTTAACCGACATCAGATTAGGGTTACGAGGCATTACCAGACAGACAGAACATTTCGGACCAATTCAGAATCATAGATATTATTTAACATCATTTCATAAGCAATCATCTCTAAATATAGTCTACGAGACCTAAAACATACATTTAAGGAAAGGTCGGAACTAAACCGAACCCATTCAAAATTTTCAGAACTCAACCAATTCTTTCAAAATGTTAAAGTCACATGCCCGTACAACTACGCCGTGTGTCACACCGGGCACTAGACACGCCCATGTGAACCAGCCGTGCCAAAAATAGGTCCTATACTGACTTTTTCACACGGCCAATAGGCACGCCCGTGTACTATGGCCGTGTGATACTTAGCTAGCTACTGACTTTAGCCCACGGCCATATGACACGTCCGTGTGTCAATACCGTGTGGTTCTTAGGAGAATACTACTTTTCTTACACGGCCACAAGGCACGCCCGTGTCCCCTGACTGTGTGGCACCAAGCAGGCTTGGTTTAAGCCAAATTTGCCACCCCTTTTTGGGTCCAATCCTACAAGCAATAATATACAACATTCATACCAAAATTTCCAACCAATTCCATGCTCAAAACATGCTTCATTATAAAAAAAACATATTAGCTCATGAAACACTACAACCATACATCATTTGGCACCATCAACCAAATACCAAAACTATATACAACATTTCATTTGCTAGCCAACTCCTACGGCATAATATATACACATCAAAACTTATATACATGGACCTTCTAGCCTATAAATGCCATACTTTAAAATATGTACACTTTCAAAAGTACCAAAATGGGATCGATAGTGTGGTGACAATCCTCGACTATCCCCGAGCCTTCAGTAGCTACGATAACTGTAAAACAAACAGTAAACACAGAGAGTAAGCTACAAAGAGCTTAGTAAGCCAAATACAATTGGTCTAACTACTAAAGCATATAAGTACTATCCAACCATAAAGATTCATAACCATTTCATAGAATAATTCATAAACTTAACCATGCTCTTTTGTTTGCATATATGCCATGCTTCATTTCCATACATATTTCACAGAGACAGAGTTTTTCATATTCAGAAATTTAGTACGATACAAACGTACCTGCATAGGTTATACATTTCATATACTCAATCTCAAATTTTGTATGCTATCATCAGATGGGTCAGAAACGATACAGATGCTCATAAACAAGTACAATGCCGACATTCCGGATGTGGTATTACATGTAATTCAAAATCGATGCCTCTATCCCAGACAAGGTCTTACACGAAATTAGATATGATGCCGATGTCCTAGAAATGGTCTTATACGTAAATCTCAATCGAGGCCTATGTCCCAAACACGGTCTTACATGATGTCTCAAACAGATGTCAACTTTTCTTAGAAACATACAGAGCTTTTTAGATACTAACATATTATCATACTTTACTCCAAATATATTTATCCGGTCCTCAAGGCCATCCAATACAGATTATAGTTTATATGTGCAGAATTTATTTCAATTAACACGTAATTGTAATTTGACTTACCTCGGACGGATTTCAGATAAAACGAATCGACTATTCAACTATTTTGGACTTCCCCCGATCTAAGTCTGATTTTCTTTGTTCTTGATCTAATACAATACAAATTCAACCATTCAATCATTCATTACATTCAATTTAATCCATATACAAATATTTAGGGCACTTTACATTTTAGCCTTTACATTTTCACTCTTTGACAATTTAGTCCAATTTTCACAAAATCACACATATGCAAAATTTATTTGCAACAAGGGCTAGCCGAATTTTCATGACTTCTATATAAGCCCATACAACATGTTTAATTCACAATTTAGTCCTTCAAAACCTTATTTTCACAATTTAGTCCAAATAGCTCGATTTTATCAAAAACTCAAAGACAAAACTTATGAACCATCTACAAAACCTTCATAATTCATTCAAAAACATCACAAAACTCATGATATCAACAATGGCATTTCAATGAAACCTTTAACAGAAACAAAAATTCAAACATGGGCTTTGAAGAACACGAAGCAACGATCACAAAAACGTAGAATTTATCAAAAACGGACGAAAATTCATACCTTAATCATAAGCTTTTCTCTTTTCTTTTTCTTGTGATTTTCGGCAATAAGGATGAATGATTTATCCAAAAACATGTTTTGTTTTATTATAAACATTATAATGTCCCTTTTACCAAATTAACCTTAGTATAATAAACATTTAAGCTTATCATGGATGTCCAACAATGTCCATTTAATATATCAATGGTTTATTTGCATCTTAAAGACCTCATATTTAACAAGACAAATCAATTAGGTACTTAATCAAATAGACGGCCACTTTTGCATTTTTGCAATTAAGTCCTTTTTCATAATTAAGCTCAGAAACAGAAAAATTAAATCACAGAAATTTCATAGACGTAAATTCACATACCACAGGCACAGAAAATAGTATTAAAATATTTTTTAGACTCGGATTTGTGGTCCTAAAACCACTATTCCGACTAGGGTCAAAACCGGACTGTTACAATTCTTCCCCTTTAGGGGTTTTAGTCCCCAAAAATCTTAGCGTGAAACAAATTCAGATATTGTTGTCTCATTGAATCTTCAGGCTCCCACTTAGCCTCTTCAACATCGTGACGATGCCACATCACTTTAACTAGAGGAATTTTCTTGTTTCGTAATTCTTTAATCTTGCAGGCTAAAATACGTGAAGTACATTATGTATCTTTTCCAACTCAGATGGTAGCCTCAATCTATAAGCAACGGGCCCAACTCGCTCAGTGATTTCATACAGTCCAATGAACCTCGGACTCAACTTCCCTTTTTTACCAAATTGGAATAGTTTCTTCCATGGAGATACTTTCAGAAACACTTTATCACCGATCTCAAATTCAATATCTTTTCGTTTTAAATCCGCATAAGATTTTTGACGATCAGAGGAAACTTTCGAACTATCTCGGATTACTTTCACTTTCTGTTCTATTTCTTTTATCAAATCAATATTGTAAATCTTATTTTCACTGAGTTCAGACCAGTATAACAGAGTTCTACACTTTCTACCATATAAGGCTTCGTACGGTGCCATTTTGATGCTCAATTGAAAGCTATTATTATAAGCAAATTCAATCAGAGGTAGCTATTGTTCCCATGTACCTTCAAACTCAAGAATGCAACATCTCAACATATCCTCAAGTATCTGAATAATCCGTTCTGATTGACCATCTATTTGCGGATGAAAAGCGGTGCTAAAATGCAATTTAATACCCAGAGCATCTTGCAATTTCTTCCAGAATCGCGACGTAAATCTTGGGTCTTTAGCAGATATTATTAACAATGGCACACCATGCAATCTCACAATATCAGAAATATACAACTCAACTAGCTTATCTAGCGAATAATCAAACCGAATCAGAATAAAATGAGCTGATTTCGTCAAATGATCAACTACAACCCAAATTGCGTCTTTCTTTTTCAGAGACAGAGGCAAACCCGAAACAAAATCCATGGTCACTCGATCCCATTTCCACTCCAGAATCATAATCGTTTGTAATAACATAGATGGCACCTGATGCTCAGCTTTAACTTGCTGACAAATTAAACATCTCGAAACAAATTTAGAAATATCTCTTTTCATTCCCGGTCACCAATATAGTTGTTTCAAATCGTTATACATTTTCGTACTTCCCGGATGTACAGAAAATATACTATTGTGACCTTCACTCAAAATCGTTTGAATCAAATCTGGATTTCTTGGAACACAAAGTCTATTTTTGAGCCTCAGACAATCATCATCATCTATTCGAAATTCAAAATCACACAAAGTTTGTTTTGCTATCAATTCATTGTCATATTTCTGAGCCTCGCAGATCTGTTGTATAAACAAAGGTTTTACTTTTAGTTCAGCACAAACCAAGGTATCATCAAACAGTGCTAAATCGACGTTCATAGCACGCAATGCAGACAACAATTTCCTACTCAGAGCATCAGTAACAACATTAGCTTTGCCCAGATGATAATCAATCACGAGTTCGTAGTCTTTTAACAGTTCTAACCATCTTCTCTGTCACAGATTCAAATCTTTTTGTGTCATTAAATACTTTAGACTTTTATGATCAGAAAACACGTGACATTTTTCACCAAACAGATAGTGACGCCAGATCTTCAAAGCAAATACAATGGCAACTAACTCAAGGTCGTGTGTTGGATAGTTTTTCTCATGCGGGTTTAATTGTCTCGAAGCATAAGCAACAACTTTTCCTTCTTGCATTAAAACACAACCGAGTCCATTCAACGAAGCATCACTGTAAACAACGAATTCTTTACTTGACTCAGGTTGTACCAGTACTGAAGCTTCAGTTAACAGAGCTTTTAACTGCTCAAAACTTTTCTGACATTTCTCAGACCATTCAAACTTCACATCTTTCTAAAGCAATTTTGTCAACGGAGTTACTATCATAGAGAAATCTTTTACAAATCGTCTGTAGTAACCGGTAAGTCCTAGAAAACTGTAGACTTTAGATACTTTCCTCGGAGGCTTCCAATCCAAAATAGCTAAAATCTTACTGGGATCAACTCGGATACCGGAAGCTGATACAATATGACTCAGAAAACCAACTTCTCGCAACCAAAATTCACATTTACTAAACTTTGCATACAACTGTTTATCTCGCAGAGTCTGTAGCACTATTTTTAGATGTTCAGCATGCTCAGATTCATCATGTGAATAAATCAAAATATCATCAATGAATACAACAACAAATTCATCTAGATACGATCATCCAAAAATACAGCAGGTGCATTTGTTAAACCAAAAGGCATAACAAAAAATTCATAATGCCTGTACCTCATTCTGAAAGTAGTTTTCATAATATCAGAATCCTTTACTCGTAACTGGTAGTAACCTGATCTCAAATCTATCTTAGAAAATACAGTAGAACCTTTCAACTGATCGAATAAGTCATCAATTCTAGGCAGAGGGTATTTATTATTTACAGTCACTTTATTAAGTTGACGATTATCAATACACATTCTTATTGTGCCATCTTTCTTTTTCACAAACAGAACAGGAGCACCCCATGGTGAAAAACTCGGTCTAGAAAACCCTTGATCAGTCAATTCTTGCAACTGAGATTTTAATTCCTTTAACTCGGCCGGAGCCATTCTATATGGAGCTTTTGAAATCGGAGTAGTACCAGGTACTAATTCAATGTCAAACTCAACTTCTCAAATCGGAGGCAAACCCGGTAGTTCTTCAGGAAACACATCAGAGAATTCACAGACAATAGTCACTAATTCAACTTCCTTATCATTCACTTTTGAATCTAACACATAAGCTAAGTAGGCTTCACAACCTTTCTTCACATATCTCTGTGCTTTCATTGCAGATATCACAACTGGCAGTCCATTCAGATCACTAGAATCAATTCGAAGTATCTCATCATTCTTACACCTTAAATCAATGACTTTTCGTTTGCAATTCACAATAGCATCGTGCAAAGTCAACCAGTCCAATCCTAGAATTATATCAAATTCTTCGAAAGGCAAAAGCATTAGATCAGCAGCAAAACAGATATCTCGAATCAATAACAGGCAATTCTTGCAAACTTTATCAACCAAAACACTTTTGACTAAGGGGTTCGATACTCTAATTACGAATTTAGTAGACTCTACAGGAAAAGTCTTACTGTGCACTAAATTCATACAAATATAAGAATAGTTGATCCAGGATCTATCAATGCAATCACATGACTATCATAGAGAGTAAAAATACCAGTAATCATGTCTAGAGATGAGGCTTCCTCACGAGCTCGGATAGCATAGGCTCTGGCAGGTGCTCTGGCCTCAGATCTAACAGCAGTATCCCCAGTAGCTCTTTGACCACCACTTGCATTTCTCAAATTTCTAGAAGGTCTACCTCTAGCTGAGGTATTACTCGGTCTCTGATTCTGTACATTCTCTTGCTCAATAGGTTCAGAACAATCTCTTACAAAATGATCTAGAGATCCACATCGAAAATAGGCTCGGTTACTCAATCTACAATTTCTCAGATGTCTTTTACCACAGTGTTTACAGTCAGATCTCTCAGATCAAACATTCCCGACACTTGCAACAGAAGTAGCAGAAGTTCTGAAATTAGAATGCGATCTAGCTCAATCTCGATTCAAAAGTCCTAAATCAGCCTTTGAACAGCTATAGTCATCTCAAAATTTCTTTGGCACAGACTGAAATGATCTAGTCGAAGATCTCTTTCTAACATCTCTGGGTTCAGAATTAGCTTTTCTTTTCTCTTTACTTAAATCTTCAGCTTTACATGCTCGCTCAACGAGCACTACCATTTCTTTAATTTCCAAAATCCCAACTAACAGATGGATATCTTCGTTTAGTCCATCTTCAAATCTTTTGCAAATTATTGCTTCATTCGATACACATTCTTGAGCACACTGGCTCAATCTCACAAATTCACGTTTGTATTCAGTAATAGACATACGACCCTGTTTAAGCTCGAGAAACTCTTTACATTTCTGATCAATGAATCTTTGATTGATGTATTTCTTCTGAAATTTAGATTGAAAGAAATCCCACGTAACTCGTTCACTCGGAACCACAAATATTAAAGTTTTCCACCAATGATACGCCGTATCTCTCAAAAGTGAAATGGGACATTTAACACATTCCTCATGACTTAGAGACATCTTATCAAACACTCTTCTTGTATTTTCCAACCAGAATTCAGCTCCTTCAACATCATCATTCGTTGTAGCTCGAAACTCTTCAGCCCCATACTTTCTAATCTTATCAACCGGTGGTCTACTCAACTGTACCAGATTCACTCGAGGCATACCAGGAGTTTTGAGAAGGATTAACCGGGGTGGAGGTTGTTGTACAGTCGGATTGGTTCTAATGTATTGGGTGAACCATTCCTTCATCATCTGATAGAAGGCATGCTTAGCCTCACCATCATGACTACTCGTAACCAGTCTAGAATCAGATTGCACCATCCCTTGCATAGGAGCAGGCGCATTGCTTTCTACATCGTCAGCTACAGCTCTATCGAGATCCATTTGCTATATAAAAGCATATTTCAATGTCAGGAGTTATCACACTATCACAGATTCAGATATATGGCACGTATAGCTAGACTAACATACACTATGGTAGTCCTAAAACCGACTAAACCATAGCTCTGATACCAATAAAATATAACACCCCTAACCCTTAACCGACATTAAATTAGGGTTACGAGGCATTACCAGATAGACAGAACATTTCAGACCAATTCAGAATCACAGATATTATTTGACATCATTTCATAAGCAATCATCTCTAAATATAGTCTATGAGACCTAAAACATACATTTAAGGAAAGGTCGAAACTAAACCGAACCCATTCAGAATTTTCAGAACTCAACCAATTCTTTCAAACTGTTAAAGTCACACGCCCGTGCGACTAGGCCATGTGTCACACACGGGCACTAGACACGCCCATGTGAACCAGCTTTGCCAAAAATAGGTCCTATACTGACTTTTTCACACGGCCAATAGGCGCGCCTTTGTACTATGGCCGTGTGATACTTAGCTAGCTACTGACTTTAGCCCACGGCCATATGACACGCCCATGTGTCAATACCGTGTGGTTCTTAGGAGAATACTACTTTTCTTACACGGCCACAAGGCACGCTCGTGTCCCCTGACCGTGTGGCACCAAGAAGGCTTGGTTTAAGCCAAATTTGCCACCACTTTTTGGGTCCAATCCTACAAGCAATAATATACAACATTCATACCAAAATTTCCAACCAATTCCATGCTCAAAACATGCTTCATTATAACAAAAACATATTAGCTCATAAAACACTACAACCATACATCATTTGGCACCATCAACCAAATACCAAAACTATATACAACATTTCATTTGCTAGCCAACTCCTATGGCATAATATATACACATCAAAACTTATATACATAGACCTTCTAGCCTATAAATACCATACTTTAAAATATGTACACTTTCAAAAATACCAAAATGAGATCGAGAGTGTGGTGACAATCCTTGACAATCCCCGAGCCTTTAGTAGCTACGATAACTGTAAAACAAATAGTAAACACACAGAGTAAGCTACAAAGAGCTTAGTAAGCCAAATAAAATTGGTCTAACTACTAAAGCATAAAAGTACAATTCAACCATAAAAATTCATAACCATTTCATAGAATAATTCATAAACTTAACCATGCTCCTTTGTTTACATATATGCCATGCTTGATTTTCATACATATTTCACAGAGAGAGTTTTTCATATTCAGAAATTTAGTACGATACAAGCGTACCTGCATAGGTTATACATTTCATATACTCAATCTCTGATTTCATATGCTATCATCAGACGAATCAAAAACGATACAGATGCTTATAAACAAGTACAATGCCAACGTCCTGGACGTAGTCTTACATGTAATTCAATATCGATGCCTCTATCCCAGACAGGGTCTTACACGAAATCAGATACAATGCCGATGTCCCAGACATGGTCTTATACGTAAATCTCAATCGAGGCCTGTGTCCCAAACACAGTCTTACACGATGTCTCAGACATATGTCAACTTTTCTTAGAAACATACAGAGCGTTTCAGATACTAACATATTATCATACTTTACTCTAAACATATTTATCAGGCACTCAAGGCCATCCAATACGGATTACAGTTTATATGTGCAGAATTTATTTCAATTAACACGTAATTGTAATTTGACTTACCTCAGATGGATTTCGAATAAAATGAGTTGACTATTCAACTATTTTGGACTTCCTCCGATCTAAGTCCAATTTTCTTTATTCTTGATCTAATTAAATACAAATTCAACCATTCAATCATTCATTACATTCAATTTAATCCATATACACATATTTAGGGCACTTTACATTTTAGCCCTTACATTTTCACTCTTTGACAATTTAGTCCATTTTTCACAAAATCACATATATGCAAAATTTATTTGCAACAAGGGCTAGCTGAATTTTCATGACTTCTATATAAGCCCATACAACATGCTTAATTCACAATTTAGTCCTTCAAAACCTCATTTTACAATTTAGTCCAAATAGCTCGATTTCATCAAAAACTCAAAGACAAAACTTATGAACCATCTACAAAGCCTTCATAATTCATTCAAAAACATCACAAAACTCATGATATCAACAATGGCATTTCATGAAATCTTTAACAGAAATAGAAATTCAAACATTGGCTTTGAAGAATACGAAGCAACGGTCACAGAAACATAGAAATTATCAAAAATGGATGAAAATTCATACCTTAATCATAAGTTTTTCTCTTTTCTTTTTCTTGTGATTTTTGGCAGTAAGGATGAATGATTCAACCAAAAACATGTTTTATTTTATTATAAACATTATAATGCCCCTCTTTACCAAATTAACCTTAGTATAATAAACATTTAAGCTTATCATAGATGTCCAACAATGTCCATTTAATATATCAGTGGTCTATTTGCATCTTAAAGACCTCATATTTAACAAGACAAATCAATTAGGTACTTAATCAAGTAGAAGGCCACTTTTGCATTCTCTGCAATTAAGTCATTTTTCATAATTAAGCTCAGAAACAGACAAATTAAATCACGAAAATTTCACAGATGTGAATTCACATATCACATACACAAAAAATAATATTAAAATATTTTTTGGACTCAGATTTGTGGTCCCGAAACTACTATTTTGACTAGGGTCAAAACCGGACTGTTACATCATACATGTTACTTCATGTCCCTTTTTAACCTGTATTAGTATTACCTCTTTGTATTAGGGTTAACATTTCAAAAATCTCATTTTATACTTGGCCTATTTATAACCCATGCCAAATGTGACATAAACCATTTCCAAATGATTTGGCCACATTACACACGCCATTCATGGTATATCGCATCAACCATCACATGAAACATTCGAGCATAAACATGCCCAATTATTAGGTTTACAACCTATATCAATATGAGTCATATCTCATGGCCATATATAAAATGAATAAGCATATCATTTAAGCATTTACTTTGGCTAGCCAAATGACACATATAACAAAAATGACCAAGAATCCTACACATGCCATTATAACAAAATAAAAGTTTCTATATACCAAAGCAAGAGAAGTTGATAGTGTGATCGAAGCTCTAACTGCCTTCCAATCTTCACGAGTCCGCGAGCTCTGTAAGACAAGGGAAAAGAGAGGGGGTAAGCATTAACATGCGTAGTAAGTTCGGATAACTGGAAAGTAAACTTACCAGTTGTTTAGCATACAACCATATTAGATATTCACTCTAACAAGTATAATATAATTTCTCTATCACATACACTCAATCATCAAGTTAGTCTCATGTCAATACATTATAGCATTAATCTTAGTTTAGCTCATTGATTCAAGAAATTCCATTCTCATTTCTCATTTTAACCCCATTGAATTTCTCAAAATCTCGATAGATATCCAATTTACCATTATTTCATGCAAGTGATCATTTTAAGTACGCACTCCCGCGAACCTCGCTCTTACGGTGGGATTACCAATCCAGGCTAAATCCCCCGTAATGTAAACTCATGGAGTAATGTCGGGATTACCAGTCCAGGATAAATCCCTTAAAACGACATATACTCCTATGAGCTTGGATCTGAATTACCAGTCCAGGCTAAATTCAGATCCTAATCGGATTACCCGTCCGGGATAAATCCATTTCAACACACATATCCTTCAGGAGGCTAGATCACTTTAGGATCACCTGTCCGGGCTAGATCTTTTTTACCGTCAATTCATTTCCGAAAAAATCCATCAGATATCCTTGTTATTCAACAGGGACAGTTTATCAACTTTTCATTAACACAATATTTTTCATACAGTATCTCACAACGAATAGCAATATTATAATTCATACATGAATATACATTTTTAATGTATTTAAATAGTATACATTCGAGTTACACGAACTTACCTGGTAATCGTTTCGGATTTGAATTTTGGTTCCTCCGAAACCTTTTGTTTTCCTGGGCCGACCGTCGGGATTGGTCTCTCGAGGTCTATATAAGCAACAATAAATTATTAGTACCTCATATTACTCATTTTCAGCATAAAACTTAACCCCAGACGAAATGACCATTTTTCCCCTAACCTTTTTGTGACAGCCCTATTCTGACCCTAGTCGGGAAGTGGTTTCGGGACCGCTAAAGTCGCAGAAAAAAAAATTTGAATATAATATTTTATGTCTAAAATATGTGATCATGCATGTGTGAAATTTGAATGCTTTGATTTTTGTTAATTTGAATGTGTTTCTAAATAAAAAAGACTTATGTGAGAAGCTTTGAATATATGTGTGGCTTATTTTAAGTGATTAATTATTGAATGATGCAAATAAGTGGGTTTGCATGTCAAATTGCCACTTGTAATGTTAGTGGCCGGCCATGATGGTTTTGGTGAGCAAAATAAGCATATTTTATATGTATAATAATGAATTGATATTTTTTTAAGTAGTTTATTGATATATTTATTATTATATAGTTATTGATAAAAATAAAATAAGAATGGGGGAAGAAAACAAGAACTCATCTTTGTTTCTTCACCTAGCCGAATTTCATAAAAAAAAGAAGAGTGAAGGATGGTTTTGGGGACCATTCGGTCAATTGGAGGCAAATTTGAAGGTAATTTGATTTGGTTTTGTAAATTGTTGATGAATTTGTGTTTCTCTTTTTTTCTAGCGAAACCCACTTGATAAATTTAATTTTTATGAGGCATTTTAGATTCGGCCTTAGTGAAAATGAGTGAGGAAATTTGAGTTGCGGATAGAAGATAGTAAATGAATGTTCAATGGACAATTTGATACCAAAATTCATATGTTTATGAGCTTGTTTTTGAAAAGTATGTTACATGTGAGTGATTAGTTCATGAAGAAATTTTCGGTTATGTTGTTTCGTATGAGTAATGGATTGTTGAGTTAATGCTATTATGAATAAAATTGATTAAGAGAGGCTTGAGATAATTAAATATGCATGTTGGTGGTAAGATGAGCATTCGGTTTTTATCATGGAAGCATAGGGAGCTTGTTAAAAGTTGAATTTTAGAAAAGTTAAATGTGTGTGTGCTTGTGCTAGTGCCGAATGTGCCTAGGGTGATTTAGCATTGAGTTTGGTGTTATATGAATTGAGTTTTATGGTTTTGGATTTTTAAGTGTTGTTAAATACTTTGAATAATATATATAAGTGGCTTTGATATGTGAAATTCAGCCAAGTGGTTATAAGCATGATTTTAGAAATTCAATGATATTCGGCCGATTTGAATAATTCATGGCACCCCAAGCAAATTAGTTTTAAATGTTAATAAATATTGAAATTATTTAAGCATATTACCAAATGTGAATTTAGTTAATGATTCAGTTATGAGTGCTGATTTGTTTTATAATTAGCCGAATATGTATATGTATACTATGAGGTGGTTTAGCTTAAAGAAAATTAAGGTGCTCAGAAGGTGATTGTCGTGGATAGTTTAAGTAATGAAATTTAATTTCTGTTATGTAAAGTGATGACATTGCTGTTTGCAAATTTAAAGTTAAAAATTGTTGATTGAGCATCAAGAGCTTATGGGGACAAACTCGGATCGAGGAAAAAAAAACGAAGGTAGTCGTGTAGTCGATATAGCCGTACAATAACTTTTGAGGTAAGCTTTTAAACGATTAAGTTGAATTTATGTGTGTAAAGATTAAATGAATATAGAATAAAGTTTTAGTATATGTGATATATAAATATATATACTTTCGAATGATTAGTAATGTTCATAATATGAGCCGAAAATGGCTAACTTACTTGATTGAATTGTGCATGGAAATGAGGTATATGCTAAAAGAGTTTTAGAGAATGATATATGATCTCTGTGTTTCGGTTCAGTAATGGTAAATAGAATGAGTATGAATTTAGTGAGGACTTTGTGTGATAGCCAAATGTCTTATGAACTAATATGCGTGAATGGTATTTTGAATACATAAGATAAGATGGAATAACTGAAAGTATCATGAGTTAAGACTCGAATAAATTACTATGAATTTCTTGTAAATGCCGAATAGTGATTACATTTGGCTATGAAATTATGCTTCAAATTCTTGAATGTATTTGAAATCAATATAAGGAAATGGTATTTTAATAAATTATGTGATGAAATTACCGAATGAATTCTGAGATGAATTGTGGATTAATGTTAACAAGTAAGTGAAACTACTAATGTGATTAGGAAATTGAAGAAGGGAAATTGAGATCTTAGTAAGTTCTTAAGTGTTTGAACTTTTGGAAATTTAAGAGTAAATTGTAATAGATCTGCTTGGGACAGCAGCAATAGCGTGATTTTAGAAAATCACCATAAATTGTTGAAGTTGAGTCAGAGACTAAACAAATATGTAATTAAATCTTAATGACTCTAGTTTCAAATGAAATCAACGAGAACATATTTTGAATTCTTTACAATGAGAAATTTGATTCGAAGTGAAGAGTGTTCAAATTAGTCAAACAGTGAAACAGGGGAAACTTTAAGAAAAATCTGGTATTGATTGGCCAAACCAAAAATTCTGAAAATTTTATGGATGAAAGATATATGAGTCTATTTTCAGGGAAAATTTATGGCACTTGATTTGGAGTTTCGTAGCTCCAGTTACAAATAATTTAATGATTGTTGCTCAGGAAGACAGCTTGTAGTGAATTTGTGATTATGTTGTAAACATTGATAAAACTGTTTGAGTTGCTTATAAGATATTGATTAAAACCATATGTGAATTTTGAATTGTGACATTAGGAAATGATATATAAGTGATTTTGATATGATGAAATTGATGTACAAGATATGTATATGTGGTGAGGCCGAAATGGCTAATATTAAATGTGTGCAAGTTATCTGAAGGGCCTTTATGAAAATGTGTGCTATCTTATTTGTATAGTGAGGCTGAATGGTTACTTAGAAATGTAATATGGCTGAGTGGTTATTTAAATGAAAGAAAAGTATATGATGTATTAGCAAGTAATGATAAAAGCATTATCTTATATATGTGCTTGTGTATGTGGTGCGACCGAATGGGCAAGTGTGAAATGTACATATGTTTATGTGTATATAGTGGGGCCGAATGACCAATTGTGAAAAGTGGGTATTATTAGATATTTGATGAGGCCAAAGATAGTAAAAAGTATATAAAATAAATTGTGCTGAGATTGTATCCGGGCTTAAAGACCCGCAGGCTATATGCTAGAATTATATACGGGTTAAATCCCGCAGGCTTTGTGCTGGTAATATATCCGGGTTAAATCCTGCAAGCTTTGTGCTGGTAATATATCCGGGTTAAATCTCGCAAGCTTCGTGCTGGTATTATATCCGGGTTAAATCCCACAGGCCTAGTGCTAGTATTATATCTGAGTTTAAAGTCCCGTAGGCTTCGTGCTGGTGTTATGTTTGGGTTTTATACCTCGCAGGCCAAGTGTTAGTGAAATTGATAAAGTATATGACTACGAGATCCTATGCTAAGATGATAAATTGAACTCGTATTACGCATTAAGTGATTCAAGTATGTGATATATATATTATATGTGAGATTGATCTAACGGGAATTAAGAATGTGTAATGAGAAGCATATGAAAAGATGTTGTAAATTCATATGTATATTTGTATATGTGTGCAGTCAGTTATTATGCAAAGTTACAAGATAGTTTTCAATATGCTATTTAACTATGAATGTTGAAAGTAAGTGTGGGTAAGAAATGATACACTAGTGTAACGCCCCATATTTTCGGGAATTCTGTAAAAGTTTTAAAATTTAAAATTCTGTGTTCTGTTTGTTATGTGTAGGATTAATCATGTTGGTAGGCCTCTAGAAGGCCCAAGCTTAGGATAAAACCCGGTAGTTTTAATTAAATTTAATTCTATAAGAGAAAGGGGTTCTGATAAATTGGGCTTTTTAGGAATTATTTGTGAAAAATGGATCACAAGGAAGCAAGTGGTAAAGTGGCATGTGACGCCACTGGGAAGGATGTAGTGGCGTTTGGAAGCTTGGGGAGGACCCAGGTTCAAGTCACAATGACAGCAAATTAAGTGATTAATTTTTATGTACAGGAAAGGGAAGTAATGGAACTGAAATAAAAGTCTATCAGGAAGAGTTTAAGAGGGTAAGGGGATTGAATAAGGATAGAGATAAGGGAGGAAATCTAGGAGCTGATTGGGGTGAGCTATGTTGGCCGAATTTTGGACTCTTGAGGAGCAAGAGGTGGCCAGCCAAGGGTTTCTTTAGGGGGTAAATTCGGCTAGGTTAAAGTGCCAGTATAAATCCGGCAATAGGGAGGGAGTTGTGTCGTTTCCTGCTTTTCTCACCTTCTCCCTTTAGCCATTTTTTGCTTTCTTCTTATTCTCTTCCTCCATAGCCGAACCTTTCAAACCTCTTGTCCATCTCCACCCTACTCTACATCACTTTCCTCTATTAATTTTCTTAGACTAAAGCCGAACCTCAAATCTCAAAATCCCGAAAGCTATATTCTTGTGCCGTTTTTCCAAAGCCATATTCCTCAATATGTTTTCCTTTTTTACCAACATTCCTCTCCTCTAAACCCCTAGCATCTGTCGACAACATTACCCAGGGTTATAGCCTCAAATCATTATTTTCTATATCACCTAGAAAAGCCGAAACTACTATAGAGTTAGGGACTTGTAGCCGAAACTTCAAAGCTTCTAGATTCAAGTTTTACCGTCATTTAAAGGTTGACTCTACATCAGATCTACGTGGAAAGCGGAAAGGAATAAGTGGTAAGTGCTCATCACTCCAAATCTAGTCTTATTTTTCAAGTTAGGAAAAAGCCGAAGTCCCTAAAATCTAGGGAGGCTATCGATTTGGGCATAGGGCATAAAGGGTCTTTAACAGATGATTTATTTTGATGATTAGTGTCTTCTCAAGGGTTGGATCGAAGGCTTGGATATTTGGAGCGATCACACTTGGATCTAGCTATCGGATTTCGACAAGAAGGTAAAGTTTTAAAGGCTTTTAGGGACAAAGTCGAATATGGGTAAGTAATTATGGAAATTAGTGTTGTGATTTGCAATCTAAGAATTGTAGCAACGTAATTGTAGGCAGTTCGTGCATGGATCTTGTCAGCAAGTCGTCACAAATCAGGTGTGTAACTGACACCCTTTCATAGGCTAGATCGGCAAAAGCTGAAAAGCCGAAATACCGAAAAATTGGTATTTTGGGCGCTTGCGAGTGTGCGAATGCTCGTGAGACGCATGGGTAATTATTACTGGTAATCGGAAGTGATAAAACTGCAGTACGCGCGATTTCGTGCGTTTTGATATTTTGGGCTTAATGGGCCAAAACTGGGTTAATGGGCCAACGGGCCTAATTCGGTAAGAACGCTCGGTAAGTGTTTTTGGCTAAATGTAATAGCTATGATATGCATGAAAACCTTAGAAATAGTTAGATTTACTAGAATACCACTATGTATGCAAAATTACCATTATACCCCTATGTATGCAAAATGACCTTTATACCCCTAGGGTTAATTTTGTCTGAAAAGCATGATGAATTAAATCTGTATGATGTATGCCATGAATGTATATCTGTTGCATGGGGACATGGGTTATATTATGGAGGAAGCGTCCTGGTGGCTATGCCACAAATTATCTGTTCTGGTGGCCCTGCCACGTATATCTGTTCTGGTGGCACTGCCACAAAATATCTGTATCTGGTGACTATGTCACATTTTCTGTATCTGGTAGCCATGCTACATATTTCTGTGGCGTGTAGCGGTTGGGTGGGTCGAGTAGTCTCCCCACATGGTGAAAGGATGGTATGGGGGTGTATGTGGTTGGATATGGTTGGGTTTCTGCATAAGCATGATATATCTGTTTTGGTCTGTTCTGGGCCTACGGGCTTAATTCTGATATCTGTTCTGGGCTGAGGCCAACTTATTCTGTCTCTGTGGTTTGAACTGATTTAGGCTATGGTTGGGTTGAATTACACACTGAGTTTTCCAAAACTCACCCCTTATTTTCATCCTCGCAGGTAATCCTCAACCATAGTGGGCTTGGAGCTGTGAGGGATTTGGACTGGCCACATGTTTCTACGAACCTGGTTTCTTTCTGGTGAATTGGACGTCCTTTTAATTTCATTTATGGTTTTGGGTTTTAAGTGTAATAAGGCCTTTTAATTATTTTTATGGTTTTGTTTTACTTTTATTATTTTATTTTACTATGATGAAAAAAACTATGATGACTAAGGAAAATGGGTTAGCTTTAGGATGCATTTTCAAAAACATTAAGGGATTTCAAAATAACACGATTACAAGTAAGACTTCCGCTAAGCAAACGTTTTCAAACTTAATCATTTTCTTAAGATAAACATAACCAGACGGTTTTCTCAAAATTATACGAGTCGTTAAGGTGTGGCAATGGTGGTGTGCATGTCTAGGATTGGATCCGAAGGAAGCTTGGTACTTAAGCAGTCCGACGGACTCACCTCCTCTTCTTCCTGGTTTCCTACTTGGTGCACAACTTCTATTCACCTTAACCTGCTTTAAAAAGTATCTTTTACAACCCCAACTAAGTTTTCCAAACTAAGTAAAACGGAACGTTTCGAACGCATCGATGTGGCGTATCGGATCCGATCATAACGTCTAGGCCGGGTTTGCAGTATTACATTTAGTGGTATCAGAGCCAAGTTGCAACAACTCGGCTATGGAATGGGTTTACAAAACGAAGATATTCAAAAAAAATCGGTTTTTAAATCTGGACTTCTGAAGGTGGCATTCCAAATCTCCAGCCCAAGCCTGTAAGTATTCTAAATTTTTCTGAATATATTCTGAATTATCTGTCTGTACTGAAACTTTACTAGAATACTCTAGATAGGATGCTACTGAAACCCTAGAAAAGCTTGCTAAAAGACTGAAACTGTAGTTAGACGTCGATTCTACGAAAACCATCTCTGAATTACTATTTGAATCATAAAACATCTGTAATAATCACTGGAATGCTAAAATTAATGCATAAAATTCCTAGTCAGATTATACGATATGAGTACGCGAGCAGCTCGAGGTAGAGGCCGTGGACGAGGCCGAGGAAGAGCTCGAGCGGGATCTTCATCTTCAGGACATATGCCAGTGGCAGAAGCATCGGTACCTTCGGCAACGGAAGTGGAATCTCATGATCATGGTGCCGGGGATGACGCCCTGTCGCAGGCAATGCTTCAAGTTCTGGAAAGGGTTGCCGGGGCAAGTTCGGGCAACGAAATTCGAGGGTCGATTTCTGATCGACTCCAGGCTAATGGAGCGGAGATCTTTAGGGGCGTATCTGGTGTAGCCCCGAATGTGGCAGAATATTGGTTGGAGGCCACGGAACGAATTATGGATGACTTGGACTATTCTGTGGAGCAGAAGCTGAAGGGGGCCGTATCGTTGCTGCGAGATGAGGCTTATCATTGGTGGCTCACCGTGAGGGATGGAACCCCAGCTAATAGGGTTACTTGGGAGCTGTTTAAGACAGCCTTTAAAGGAAAGTACGTCGGGGCAAGTTATGTGGATGCCCGTAGGAAAGAATTCCTGAATCTGGTCCAAGGAGGCAAAACTATTGCTGAGTACGAGGCTGAATTTCTGAGGCTGATTAGGTATGCTGTGGGAATAGTTGGTACGGAGTATGAGAGTAGCGTTCGCTTTGAGGATGGACTCAGAGATGACCTTAAGGTGCTGATTGCTTCACAAAGGGAGCGTGACTTCGCGGTTCTGGTGGAAAAAGCTAAGATCGCTGAGGAGGTAAAGCGTACTGAGAGGCAGAACTGTGAGAAAGATCGGAACCGTTTCCGGAGGGATTCTGGACCTTCGGGTGGAGCAAACAAGAATGCCAAAAGGGCGAGAGTGGAGGAGCCAGTTCGAGCCATTCCGATGAATGTGGTTAGACCGCCAATCTGTGGGGACTGTGGTAAGGTACACCTGGGTGAGTGTAGGAAACGTTCTGGTGCTTGTTTTCGATGCGGATCTATGGAGCACAGAGTTAAGGACTGTCCACAGAGAGCTGATCAGGCTCAGGTTGCTGTACAGAGGGTTGTTCAACCCATGAGAGGTGGACTACAACCACTGAGAGGACGTGGACAAGGTAGGGGCGAAAATGGGAATGGAAATGGTCGAGGTCGAGGAGCGCCTGGCAAGGGAGCCGGAAATACTGAGGCTCGACAGCCAGCGTTGGTGTAAGTAGCTTGTCGTCGAGAGGAGGGCAACGTACCTAACGTCATAACTGGTACGTTCTTAGTTTCTAATATGCCGTATACTGCCTTGGTGGATATTGGATCTACTCATTCTTATGTTGCGTGTGCCATATCTGGGTCTTTGGGAGTGCATTCTGAGGAGATAGTGAGTGGGGTATCTATGCTAAGTCCCTTGGGTCAATCGGTTAGGGTAGACAAGCTGTATAAGGATGTACCCTTAGAAACTCAAGGTAGGATCTTTCCTGGCGATCTAATGGAGTTGTCGTTTGGAGAATTTGACATCATTCTGGGAATGGATTGGCTTGTTAAGCATAAGACGACTCTGGATTGTGCTGCTAAGCGAATGGTGCTAAGGACCACGGAAGGGGATGAGGTTATGGTGATAGGTGAACGAAGGGACTATTTGTCTAATGTGATATCGGCATTGAGGGCGGAAAAGTGGATTCGAAAAGGTTGTGAGGCCTATTTGGCATTTGTAAGTCAAACAGATGTGGAGGGGCTGACAGTGGATAAGGTTAGAACTGTAAAAGAGTTCCAAGATGTCTTTCCGGAGGAGCTTCCGGGATTGCCTCCAAATCGGGAAGTCGAATTTGGAATCGACCTGTTGCCTGGGACAACACCAGTGTCCATTGCACCATATAGGATGGCACCAAAGGAGTTAGTGGAGTTAAAGGCGCAAATTCAAGAATAATTGGATATGGGCTTTATTAGGCCAAGTGTGTCTCCATAGGGAGCACCGGTTGTGACAGCCCAAAATTGACCCTAGTCGGGAAGTGGTTTCGGGACCACTAAACCGAGTCATAAAAATAATTAACCGTCATAACTGATGCTCATTATATGTACATGTGCATGTGTGAAAATTTTTAAGCTTCGATTTAGTAAATGGCATGTGAATTTAGTCAATAGGACTTATGTGCGACATTTTTGAAATGTGATAGATCAAAACATAAGGACCTATTAGTGCATGTTGAAAAAGGGGGGACTTGCATGTCAATTTCCCCCTCTATTAGTAGTGGCCGGCCATGACAAGCATGGTAGACCAAGTGTGATGGGCAAGACATGTCATAGACATGTTGTGTTGGTGCATCATGGGAGGAAGCAATAAAATAATGAGCATGGTAATTAAATAATGAAAGGGAGGAGTGATGAAAAAAAAGAATGGTCTCATCCATGCCCCCCCCATTGCCGTGAGTTAAAGAAAAGAAAAGAAAAATTTTGTTCATCCTTTTTCATCTTCTTTTGGCCGAAAATTCTAAGGAAGGAGGAAGGAGTTCTTGCTTCATGTTGGGTTTGGAAGAGGATTAGGAGGAGGTTTGGCCATACTTGTATCTAGATTAAGGTATGTTTGAGGTTGTTCCATGAGATTCATGCATGTTTTTAGTTGCTAGCTTGAGTTCTAATTAGCCCATGGTTCAAATCTTTGCTATGTCATGGGATGATATTCGGCCTAGGTGGATTTTGTGTTAATGCCATTGCATGCTAAATATGAAGCTTGTTAATGATACATGTGATGGTGGATTGATGATTCTTGAATCTTCTTTTTAGCATTTTTGAGTGAGCACATATGTGCATTGGTTGCTAGATGGAGAAGAATCGGCTAGCAAGTTGTGTGCTAAGGCCGAATATAATTTTTGTATATTAATGAGTAATGCATGTGTTAAATTGATGGAAAGGGAGAGGATGCTTTACTAGTGTATATATGTGTGTATTAGCCAAGTTTTGAACTTGAAACAAAATGGTGTTTAGTCAATACAAGTAACCATACTTGTAGAATGTATTAAGTGTTGCAATCGGCCCCAACATAGACATGTATGTTCGGCCACATGAATAAGTACATCAGCTATGTGTATGTTCGGCCATAGGTAGCCTATTGATGGCTTTAGCTTGACTTAGAAAATTCGGCTAAGGGGAAATATTAGCTAGTATGTTGAATTCGATTCGTGATTTCGTACACATGTGACTCTAATGTCTAATGTATATATGGGCTAAGTACCTTGAGCTTCTCTTTTGATGTTCAAATGAATTGTATTAAATTGCTTGATGTGATTAAAAAAATGCGTATGACCATTGTGTATTTGAGCTAAAAGGGTGGCCATATGACCTATCAAACTCCTTGTCATATTCGGCCATAAGCTAGCAAAATGAGACTTTAATGAGTTAAATTTGTTTGAATTAGCTCAAGAGCTTAGAGGACCACAGTTGGATAAGGGAAAGGAAAAAGTGGTCGAGTAGCCATTGGAATCGTTCGACAACATCCGAGGTAAGTTCTTGAGTAATAGAGCTTAAATTATGATTTGATTAGGTCATGTATTAAGCAAATCAAAATCATGCTCTTTGTGTGTGGCTATTGAGCCGAAATTGCAAGAATGATAAGTGTCTTGTGTTTGAGTTTTGCTAACGAAAATGAAATACGAATGTGCCATGATTTATTGTTAAATGTGCATGGTCATTTGAATGATGTCCGGGCTAAGTCCCGAAGGCTTTGTGCTAAGTGACCATATCCGGACTAAGATCCGAAGGCATTTGTGCGAGATACTAATTCCGGGCTAAGCCCCAAGGCATTTGTGCGAGTTACTAAATCCGGGTTAAGTCCCGAAGGCATTTGTGCGAGTTACTATAACCGGGCTGTGTCCCGAAGGCATTTGAACGAGTAGCTATATCCGGTTAAATTCCGAGGGTACGTGATTTGGGAATGAATGATCTTACTGTAAAAATTTCAGTTAATACGCTTGAAACATCCCAACATTGAGGTATGTTTCGTATGTGCTTTGAATTAGTTGAGCCCTTACAAATAAGTATCCGCTCAGTTGATAAATGAACTACCGGCCTTTGGCTAAGTTGATCTTTGTGTATGAATAAAAGGGTTGGTAATGTGAAGTAAGTATGATATTGAAAAATTGTGCATATGAATTATCCGTTTAGCTACATGAATGCTATACTTTTGTTGTGCTGGAATCCCTTGCTCAAAACTTACTAAGCATAAATTGCTTACTCCGTCTCCTTGATTCTCTGTTTTATAGATTTTGGTTCTCCAGCTATTGGACTCAAGATTTTCAAGTTAAAGTCGTCCACACTATCAAAGCCCCCCCTTTTTTGGTACAAATTTGGTTGAACTTTGAAATGGCATGTATAGGACTACCCATTGTTGTGGGTCATGGACCCTTTGGACTTGTATAATTTTGGTTACCCATGCGAAAATGCTTATATATGTTTGAGTATAATGTTATAATAATTTGGTATGGATATGGTTATTGAGAGGTGTGGATATGCTTAACAAGGATTGGCCATGGGGATGGTTAATCACTATCATAAATTGTGCTATTTATGCTAAAAGGGCTAGTTGAATCATGGAAACTAAGAAATAGTTAAAGTCTACCTTAAAGGCAGATGCTGACAGCAGATGTGATGTAGATTTGGAAAATCACTAAAATAGTAGGAATGGAATTAAATAGTGAATAAATTGTGTAAACAAACCTTTATGAATATATTTTCATAGGAAAGTAACGAAACGATCATATGGACAGTATGTTAAGAGATATTCAGGTTCTCGTGAGACAGGGCCAGAACGGTTTCTGGATTCCCTGTTTCGACTTTGGAAATTCATTATAAATTAACCAGAGATAATTAGGAGTCATTCCATATATGTATAGATTCCTCTTTGAGTATAGTTTCTATAGAAACAAACGACATCAGTATTGAAGCCCTGTACAGGAGATATCCAAGTTGTAATGCGCAAAGGTCAGTGTAGTCGATCTCTGTACATGGAGATTTGACTAATAAACTGTACTAATTGGCCCAACCAAAATCCTAGAAAAAATATGTAGATAGGCATATGAGTCTAGTTTCAGGGAAATTTACGGAACTGGATTCGAGTTCCGACTCAAGATATGATTTTTAAAGCGACTAGTACCAGATTGCAGCTGTCTGGGAAATTTTTTTAAGTGGTTTGAAGTCTGTTAACACCTCGTGTTCAACTCCGGTGACGGTCTCGGGTTTGGGGTGTTACATTTGATTGGTATCATAGCTACGGTTTAGTCGATTCTAGGACTACCATAATGCGTTGGGTCTAGCTATACATGCCATTTTATGTGATTATTTGATAGTGTGGTGATTTCTGACATTTGCAAATGTGTTTATTTATAGTAATGGATCCGATCCCGACCGAGCGGTAGCTGATGATCTTGAAGTGTAGCGCCTGCTCCCGCACAAGGATAGCGCCGGCGGACTCTCAACCTAATGCTAGTAACCCGAATGATGAAGCTAGACAAGCTTTCTATAGCGTGATGAATGATTGGTTTAACCAATACATTCGAACTAATACGGCTGTTCCACAACCTCCATTCCCGACTAATACCACCCCCGCACCTACACTACCTCTGAAAACTGACCAAATAAGTCAAATAAGCCCCAGTTGACAGAATCTGGAACATGGGGCTACTGAATTTAAAGCTACGGATAGCGACGATGCCGAGCAAGCTGAATTTTGGTTGGACAACACTATCCGGGTACTCGATGAGCTATCTTGTACACCCGATGAATGCCTAAAGTGTACTATCTCCTTGCTACGCGATTCTGCCTACTATTGGTGGAGTACTCTGACTTCTGTTGTGCCCCGAGAGCAAGTAACTTGGGAGTTTTTCCCAAACTGAGTTTCGAAAAAAAGTATATCAAGTCAGAGATTTGCTGATCAAAAACGGAAGGA